>NW_012147864.1:1620008-1632085 GCF_000956105.1 Propithecus coquereli
AAGAAGAGAGGAATTTTAAGATGGGTCTTAGAGAAAACCCAGAATTAGGTTTGGTAAAGAACAGGAAGGAGGGCGTTCCACGCAGGTGGGAGAGCGGTGGGATCAGGAGGGCAGGTGCTAGCAGTGGGGACTGGCTTGTGAAAAGGTGCCAAGAATGAGAGGGAACGTTTATAGGTGAGTACGAGATCTTTATTGCCAGGCCTAAGAGTTTATGTTTGATTCACTAGGCAATAAGGAACAATTTCTAAAGACTGGAGCAATGCCACACTCAGAAGCATTAGCATTCAGGCTGATAGAAAAAATGAACAGAAAGTAGATTACCATATAATAAAAGTGTGAGCAATAAGGAGCACAGGCACATGGAGACTGAAGTGGAACAGGAAGATGACATTTTTTAAAAGGTCGTAGTAAAAATCAGCTGGATTTGGAGATTTATTCATTAAAAATTCAGCAATATGCACTGACTACTTGTGCTACATGAGGCACCATAATAGGCTTTGCAAGAGACAAACAGATAAGGAAGATAAAACTCCCTGTCCTCAAGCAGATAACAAGCTAGTAAATAAAACAGGACACAAAAGATAATTAAAAAGGCAAACTATGGCAAATGACATGGAAGTGGCAGGAAGAAAGACAAAACTTTTGATTGGAGGGTGGGAGGGAATCAGGGAAGGAGCGGTTTTTAAATTAGGACAGATGTGACCATGGTAATAGGGAGAGGGGACTTCTGCCAGGGAATTTCCCGCGATCAAAGAATCAGAGGTAGGAAATCACATAAGATAATGAGGGAATCGTAAGTGGTTTAGTTTGAAGCTTAGGGTACATCTTGAAAACTGACTCCAAGTGAGACTACGTAGGCAGGTCTGAGTACAAGGCTAAAACATTTCAGCTCATTCACTATGCAGCAAAGTGTGAGCGTGAGAGTGGGTTTGCAGTTAAGAAATGTGATGTTTAAAGTTTTAAAGATGTTTAAAATTTTAATATTTTTGCTATAAATTTTAACCTCTAGCAGAGACAGGTATGAGAAAAGTCCTTCCCAAACGTGCCTTTTCAAATTCTAATAGAGATTAAAAAACTTTTCTTTGAAAATATATACGATCTTGGAAAGTTAGTACATCAAGTCAGATTATCAATATTTTACAAATATAATTTATTCATGAGGATTTCATTTTATCATTGACATTATCTGCTCTGGGAAAATGAGAACTTTGATGAGGCAGATGAAAGAAAAAAGGATTAAATTCAGACGACTGATTTGAAAGTAGACTTTTGGGGATGCTGCGGAGATTAACACGAGTGCAAAAGCACTGGGGCTGAGGCATGAAAATGGAGATAAATTTTACTTTCTTCATCATTTTATCAGGTAAGGCCTGAGTTTATGGCCTTTAATTATAGTATTTGAATTTTAGAACAAAACAGTCTTATCCTGAAATTTCTATGAAGTTAAATAAGTATTAAAATGTAAAGGTATATTTCACCACAAAATCTTACAAACAAATATAGACATGAAAAAACATTAGCCACTATTTTCTGCATGTTACACAGAAAAAAGTCAAAATTGGTTTCTATTTGCTATGTTCGTCACTAAATTTTTCTATCTGAAGTTAAAAGATAATTTGACCTTATGCACTTCTTTTTAATATACACATATTCCCTTTATGTAATTAAAACAATGTTTTATTATAAGAATAAAGCCTGGCCATACTTCTGAGGACCTAACCTACCACAAGGTCTATTTTTCTCTCTTAAAATGCAAATTGAACATTTTTTAAGGTGCCATATTATTACCATAGAATAAATCCTAAATTATAATAACAAAACAAATTTATCTAAAACGTAAAACAAATGTCTTTTGCCAGCATTTTATTCTCTAAAAGTTACAAATTCTTCCTTCTGCAAGACATGTAACTTAAAGTACAAATGGTTTTTTGGGTTTAGGGTTTTTTTCTGGTGTGGGTATATATGACTGCTGTTCTAATTTTGGATTAAATTTAAAAACTTTCCACACATTAAAGAATCTAACTAAGGCTCAACCATAAAATATAACGGTAATATAAGAATTACTAGGCCAGATGTTTGGCCAATATACTCTACGTTATTAGATTAATAAAGATTTAAAAATTAAATACATTTGTCTCATAGGAATGTTGTGCATAGAAAATGAAATAATTGATATGAACCACTAGACACAGTGCCCGGCACACAGTAAGGCTCAATTAATTTCAGCTTTAATTATTATTAAGTGGATTGTCATCATAAAACAGATCTTAGATTAATATCAGTAAAATTTCTCATTCAAGTTCTCAACCATATTACCATGTAAATTATTGAGGCCCCATAGAATAAAGTGACATTGTATTTAAATTATAAATATACAAATGGAGTCTTACATATATAGCTCCTATCAGTGTGCCTAACATTTTTGAGTTTTAAGCAGTTTACTTTTGATCAAATACAGCACCGCATTGCTATGCAGAACGGGAAACTGGAGGGAAACAACTTGGAAGGTGGCTCCCAGCAAGCGCCCTCGACTCCTCCCAACACCCCGGATCCACGAAGCCCTCCAAATCCAGACAACATTGCACCAGGTAACTAATCCCCTTACAAATAGAACAATAAAATTGCTGTGTACTTAAAGATAGGTCTCAAGTCATTTGAAGCCTTTACTAAATGGTATTTAAATGATATAGCTTTTCTCATTAACTATGTTCTGTGGATAAATTCAAGATAAATGGAAAAATTCAGACCTAAAGGAATCATGTAAAACATTTGTAGTAGCTGTATGTTCCTTTAGAGGTCCATTGAGTTTGTTGGGAATCACTTGTTACATTGAAAATTAAGTCATTTGTAATTATATTGAAATTCTATTTGTATAGGGCTGTAAAATTTATGAAATGCTGTGATATATATTATCTTCTTTAATTTCACAATAACTCCATGACATAGTAATTGTAGTCCTTATTTTACAAATTAAGAAACTGAGGTTGTGAATGTCTATGAGGCCATATTGATTGATCAAGAATTAAACCAGATCTGGTACCAAATTCACAAATGCCTCATATGAAGTAACCTTGTGGAGACTGCTTTTATTACTCTCTGCTCCCTCTAAGGGCTTTAAATGCAGTTTCTCTTATTAAGAGTGTGTGTTTGTTCGTTATCTTAAAAGCAAAGCAAATTCTTATCCAGTTAGTACACATTCCTTAGAAATAATGTTAGATATTAAAATATGAAATCTTTCAAAGAACTGTATTATCTATTTAGACAATGACTTTTCAAAGTAATTTATGGCAAGTGTCTTTGAAAATCCAAGCATTTCCTCGAGAGTAATGTATAAAGTAGATTTTTAAATAATTTTATCTTGAAATTAGTGATACCTGTCTATTTTTGTAAAATAAACAATAAATTTAGCAAAAGCACTTCTAGAATGCTTCTCAAATGTAATACTATTTTTTAAAATGTGTGAGTGAAACACCTGTATAACATTAAATCTCATTTAAAAATATGTAATTGCTGAGCTTAGATTTATTACAGCATTCCTATTGAACACAATGAGAAAAACTACTGATAGACCAGTAAAATAACATTGAAGGAGACCAATTAGGCACAATTAAAATACATAAAATTCTGAAATAAAGCATTTTAATAAAGTTCTTCAGTAGCATGCAACCAAAAGTTATAGCAGAAAAGCAGGTAACAGGGTTTGCGTCTATCATGAACCACATGGGAAAAGAAAGAAGCTTTAGAATCAGACAGATCTGGGTTCAACCCTATAACTCCTATTTTTACTACTCTTCCCATTTAACTACTATGCTGGGAAAGAAAACAAATCTCTTTGGGCCTCAGTTTCCTCAATCTGTAATAAGGCAAGCAAATTTCACTGCACTGGGATGTTGTTAGAATTAAGAGTGATAATATAAGTACAGTCGCTAACATATCATAAGCACTCCAAGTTAATTCTTTCCCCATCCACCTTTATATCCTTCTTACATGACAGAATACACACATATTCTTTTTAGCTCCAATTACTGTACTGAAACCCCTTGCTTTTTAATTTTTGCAGGTTTATTTTTTTAAATAGGAAGAGAGAGAACATATGGAAAAATTCGTGTTGATGCTATTCGGTGCCCTCATCACTTGGAACTTTTATGATATGGTCATTATTATATACTACGGAATTGCAAAATGAATAGAAGAATAGTTTCTATACTCAAGGAATTCATACACTAAGAATAGACACAGGGGTACAATGTATTTTATTTGAGTGATGGATACCATAAAAGTCCTGGCTTCACCACTACACAATATATTCATGTAACAAAATTATACCTCTAACCCATAAATTTATACCAAAAATAGACATAATAGACAAAAAAGAGATAGGAAAAATTTGGGGGGAAGGATGGAATAATTGTTTACCTTATTAAGTAATATATTAAACGCACTTTTCTGTATCTGAATTTTCTCATTTAACAAAACCTCATAGAAGTACCCTGCAACACAACTGGTCTAGCTCTAATTGATTCTTTTTAAGTTTTATTTTAATTGACATATAATAATTATACATATTTATGGAGTATGTAGTGATTTTTTGATACATGTAATGTATAGTGATCACATCAGGGTAATTAGCATATCCATCATCTCAAACATTTATCGTTTCTTCGTGTTAGGAACATTCAATATCCTTCTTCTAACTATTTGAAACTATGTGGTATATTATTGTTATTAATAACTACAGTCATCCCACAGTGGTATAGAACGCTAGAGCTTGCTCCTCCTATCTAGCTGTAATTTTGTATCCCGTAAGGAATCTCTCCCTATCTCTCCCTTCCCCCTACACTTCCCAGACTCTGGTATCCTCTGTTCTGCTTCTTACCTCTATGAAATCAACTTTTTTAAAGCTTCCACATGTGAGAACATGCAGTGTTTAACTTCGGAGAAATTTAAAAGTACAAATTCATATAGCTATTTAAAGCTAAATATCCAATTACTAAATATTGGAAAATATCTATGCAGTATAGAGTAAAAGGGAGAGTTTGAGAGTTACTAGATAGTTTACTACGAAGCAAGACTGTATAATGGATTCTTCCTTCTTGGTTAATGCGTTGAAAAGTACAAGTTCAGGAAGCAAACTATAGCTTATTCCAATTTAGCAAATTAATTTTTTATTGATTAGCCAACTGTCTATCCAGGTTTTCTCAAACATGAATCAACGAGTGTATTATAATGCCATAATACTGTAGAAACAAAATTTCTTTGAATTGAAATTGTTTATATTAAAAATATATTTAAAAATCGAACAAGAAATATTGATACATAGCATTGCTGAATTGTAATAATTCTGAAACGGTAAGCAGATACACATTCTTTCCTGTAAATAATTCGCATATCAAAAAAAGAAAAAAGTTATTAGCTTTTTCTTGCCATCAGCCTAGCTCACAGCAACCTCAAACTCCTGGACTAAATCCTCCTGCCTCAGCCTTCCGCCTAGCTGGGACTACAGGCATGCGCCACCATGCCTAGCTAATTTTTTCTATATATTTTTAGTTGTCCAGCTAATTTCTTTCTATTTTTAGTAGAGACAGGAGTCTCACTCTTGCCCAGGCCGGTCTCAAACTCCTGAGCTCAAACGATCCACCCACCTCGGCCTCCCAGAGTGCTAGGATTACAGGCGTGAGCCACCGCGCCCGGCCAAGGGGCACAATTTTTAAAAAATTAAATGAACAGTTTTACTTGAACCAATGTATACTAAGATAGTCAAGGAAAAAAATAACAGTATGATTTGGAAAAATTAAACATTAAGAACAATGGTTTCTTTTTAAAGTTCCATAAGCTTAAAGGAGTTTTAAAATGTCTCCAGTATCAGACTGCTGTTTTCTAAGGGATCATCAAAAGGATGCATTGTTCATAAATTTACCCCAGCATGAAAAATTAAACATGGTAAAATGTTAGGTGGGGTTTAGTAACTCTCAAGCACTGTGTTTATTTATTCTTGCTATATTTTTCCAAAGGATATTCTGGACCACTGAAGGAAATTCCTCCTGAAAGATTCAACACCACAGCTGTCCCTAAGTACTATCAGTCTCCCTGGGAACAGGCCATTAGCAGTGATCCGGAGCTTTCAGAGGTGTTATCCCCTAAATTTTTCAAGCCTGAAGGAAAGGCAGAACTGCCTGATTACAAGAGCTTTAACAGGTAATTCAATCATGCTGGGTGACACTGTTGGCATGTAATACCAAGATTTTTCCACTGTGGCACAGAGAACTCAATCTTCTGGTAGAAAAAAAAAATTATTTTAAGAAAAGAATCTAAATAGCAACACAGAATGTCTTCTCAGCCTAGGCAAAGACTCATTTTTATAATATTACTAATATATTTTAACTTGGTCCTTTTTAGTATAAAAATGAAGAAAAAGATTTGGAAACTATCATTGTTATAACACCAAGATTATCCCCATATACTTCAAAAATGTTATTTTAATAATAATTTCTAATTCAAAGATTGATATTAGTTTATGTGTTGCTTCAAATGGGGTTCAAGAATTTCAGAAATAATTCACATACAGGGCTATATGAGAATTACTGTGTAACTCCAGATTTCAGTTTATATTTTTGTAGGATTTAGGCCAGATTAAAAGTAATTTAGAGATTTAATGGCCCAAGATTCTAGCAGACGTACAAATCAAAACTTATGCTACCAAAAATATAAACATATCTTCAGTATGCTAGCTCATACTCACAAAAAAAATCAGACTCAATTTATAGGCTGCTTAATAACTAGTCATTTGAAAATGAATAAATTAAGGAGTAAATCTTTTGTAAATCTTTGATTTACAAAAATGAATGCCACATAAACTTCATTTCAATAGTAGTCTTTAGGATTTTAATTATTACATTATTAAAATTTTAGCTTTTACATACTACTATATTAGTAATATACCTATTGTATAAAAGAGGCATACCATAAAATTCAAAGAGAGATTGAGGAATGTCAGGGAAAGGCAGTTGGGAGGCCTATTTTAATCAATGCTATAATTTTTCTTCCAAAGTGAGAGTGCAGAAAATTATAAAAAGCAAAACACTTGGGAAAAATGAAAAATAATGTAATACTTCAGGCTTTTGAGATAAGAGATGCAATATGACTTCTCTGTATCTTGTGGCTTCAGTTCCCCATACCTTCTGAGCAGCCTGCCTACAGTTCTACAAACACAGTGTTGTATCTGAGTCAGTTATAAAGAGATCCTATTGATTATATAAATACCAGGTGAGTGCTATATCAACGAGCATAATACTCTCCAATAGGAAATGCAGCCCCCTGTGTTAAATGTAACATATTGTATGTGTGTATGTGTATGAGAGAGAGAGAGAAAATTTAACCTGCTAATACTTCTCCTTTACTTAAGAAAATGTTATTCCTTTTTATATATACATCCACATAGAAATAAAAACTTGAGTTAAATTTAATGAACATGGCAGTGTATTCTTAGACTCCTTATTGTCATTAAATAACATTAACAGATGAAACAAAACATGATGTGATACACAGACATACTAAACACATAGCTTTAAGATCCCTTCTGTCCTTAAAGTATATGTAAAAGAGTGCCTAAAATTTAAGGCCTTGTCTATTACCTGTATAGCTTTAGAAGTCTTCTTAACAACAACTAAACAGTGTACAGGCATATCTCATTTTATTGTTCTATTCTTTATTGCACTTTACAGATATATTGTGTTTTTTACAAATTGAAGGTTTATGGCAACCCTGTATCAAGCAAGAAATCTGTTCGCACCATTTTCCCAACAGCATGTATACATTTCATATCTCTGTGGCACATTTTGGTAATTCTTGCAATATTTCAAACTTTTTCAGTGATCAGTGATCTTTGATGTTACTATTCTAATTGTTTGGGAGCACCACAAACCATACCCATATAAGACGGTGAACTTAATAAATGTTGTTCTGACTGCTCTACCCACCGGCCGTTCCCCTGTCCCTCTCCCTCTCCTCAGGCATCCCTAGTCTCTAAGACACAATGTTGAAATTAAGCCAATTTATAATCCTACAATGGCCTCTAAGTGTTCAAGTGAAAGGAAGAGTCGCACATCTCTCACCTTAATTAAAAGCTAGAAATGACTCAGCTTCACGAGGAAAACATGTCGAAAGCTGAGATAGACTGAAAGCTAGACCTCTGGCACAGTTAGCCAAATTATGATGCAAAGGAAAAGTTCTTGAAGGAAATTACAAGTGCTACTCCAGTAAACACATGAATGATAAGAAAGTGAAATGGCCTCATTTCTGATATGGAGAAAGTTTTAGTTGTCTAGACAGAAAAATCAAACCAGCCACCACATTCCCTTACACCAAAGCCTAATCCAGAGCAAGGCCCTCACCTTTTCAATTCTGTGAAGGCTGAGAGGTGAGGAAGCTGCAGAAGAAAAGCTGGAAACCAGCAGAGGTTGGTTCATGAAGTTTAAGAAAGAAGCTGTCTCTAGGACAAAAAAGTTCAAAGTGAAGTAGTACATGCTAATGTAAAAGTTGCAGCAAGTCATCCAGAAGATCTAGCTAAGATCATTGGTGAAGGTGGCCACCCTAACCAACATATTTTCAATGTAGAAGAAACAGCCCTCCATCAGAAGAAGATAACACCTAGGACTTTCATAGCTAGAGAGGACAAGTGAACATCTGGCTTCAAAGCTGCGAAAGACAGGCTGACTCTCTTGTTAGGGGCTAATACAGCTGGTGACTGTAAGTTGAAGCCAGTGCTCATTTATCATTCTGAAAATTCTAGGGCCCTTACGATTTATGCTAAATCTACTCTTCCTGTGCCCTATGAACGGAACAACAAAGCCTAAATGACAGCACGTCTGTTTACAGTATGGTTTACTAAGTATTTTAAGCCCCTTTTTGAGAACTAGTGCCTCCCCCATCAAAAAAAGGATTCCTTTCAAAGTATTACTTGCTCATTGACGATACACCTAGTCACCCAAGAGCTCTGATGGAGATGTACAAGGAGATGAATGTTATTTTCATACCTGCTGACATAACCACCATTCTGCAGCCCATGGATCAGGGAGTAATTTCGACTTTCAAGTCCTATGATATAAGAAATGCATCTTATAAGGCTGTAACTGCCATAGATAGTGATTCCTCTGATGGATCTAGGCAAAGTAAGTTGAAAATCTTTTGGAAAGGATTCACTATTCTAAATGTCATTACAAACATTTGTGGTTCGTTGAAGGAGGACAAAATATCAACATTAACAAGAGTTTGGGTGAAGTTGATTCCATCCGTCATGGATGACTTTGAGGGGTTCAAGACTTCACTGGAAGAAGTCATTGTAGATGTGGTGGAAATAGCAAGAGAACTCAAATTAGAAGTGGAATCAGAAGAGGTGACTGATTACTGTAATTTCATGACAAAACTTGAACAAAGGAGAAGTTGCTTCTTATGGATGAGCAAAAAAGAGTAGTTTCTTGAGATGGAATCTACTCCTGGTGAAGATGCTGTGAACATTGTTGAAATGACAACAAAGGATTCAGAATATTCCATAAACTTAGTGGATAAAGCAGCAGCAGGGTTTGAGAGAGGATTGACTCCGATTCTGAAAAAAAAATTTACTGTGCGTAAAATGCTATGAAACAGCATTGAATGCTACAGAGAAATCTGTTGTGAAAGGAAGGGTCAATCAATGCAGTAAATGTCATTGTCATCTTATTTTAAGAAATTATCACAGCCACCCAACCTTCAGCACCACCACCCTGTTGGGTCAGCAGCTATCCACATCAAGACAAGACCCTCCACCAGCAAAAAGACTATGAAGGCTCAGATGATAGTTAGCATTTTTTAGCAATAAGGTATTTTTAATTATGGTATGTACATTTTTTAGACTTAATGTTATCGCATACTTAATAGATACAGTATAGTGTAGACATAACTTTTATGTGCCTTGGGAAACCAAAAACAAATTGTGTGACTTGCTTCATTGCAATATTCACTTTATTTTGGTGGTCTGGAATCAAACCCACGATACTGCCAAGGTATGCCAGTAATCATATCTTTGTTTTAAATGTCAAATGAATAAGACAATAAGAAGTCATACAGGTGGGATCTCCATTTTCAGCTATGGCAGACTAGTTTATATCAGAATGACCTCATAAAATAACCAGAAAAATCTATTATAGTTCTAAAAAATTATTTAAAAAAATGAAAAGCTGCCAAGGAAGTGGGTACTTGAAGGCCAAGATCTTGAAGATAAGGGTAATTTAGAAATGGAAATCCAACAATTGATGATGCTTTTCCCTGGAGGCACTTGCTGACTCATTGGCAGCAACTAAGAGGCTAAAAAGCTGAGCAAATCTTTTGGCAATTTCAAGCCTGGGAAGACCAAAAATAAAAGTATAGGGTCTTCCAAGGAGGAGTCCTGGCAAATAGTCTAAGATTTTGGTTGGGAACCCTAAAGGGTTACATCACTGGAATAAAGGCAAATAAGTAATAGACCAGTCTTCACAGACTAAATGCCACTCCCAACAACATGCCCTAGACTGAATAAAGGCCACCCCCTAAGTCAAACTGTCTGCCATGACAAAAGTAAATCCCCTCTGGAAGGGAAATGACACCATTCACAGACTCCAATAATCTCTACAGTTTTTTTTTCTTCAAGTTTTAAAATTGTGGTAAAATACACACAACATAAAATTTACCATCTTAACTATATTGAGTGTATAGTTCAGTGGTATTAAATATTAATACGATACACTCATATGGTTGTGCGACCATCACTACCACCCATCTCCATAACTCTTTTCATCTCATAAAACTGAAACTCTGTACCCATTAAACACTAACTCCCCGTTCCTCCTGCCTCGCCCTGACAACCACCATTCTACTTGCTGTCCCTATGATTTTTTCTACTCTAAGTACCTCATATAAGTGGAATCATATAATATTTGTCTTTTTTGTAACTGGCTTATTTCACTTAGCATAATGTCCTCAAGTTTTAAAAAATATTTTTTAAGTTTATATTACCATAGACTATGCTTGCAGGGATCATTCCTAAGTTTGTTACTGTATTACCACAAAAGTCAAAATATTGATATTGATGACTACTACTAGGGGCAAGAGGGGGTTGCAATTGGGCAGGACATGTATGGGGCTCTGGAGTAGCTCTTAACATGTGCAGTCATTCCAAGATTCTTCATTGTATACACAAAATTGTGTATGTTTTTATTAGGTTTCCCTACTTGTGTTATATTGAATGATAGAAATATTTATAAAACTCAGTGAGTGGAATTAATGGCAGATTGGACACAGCTGAAGAGACGATTGGCAAACTGATGCAGAAAAATTCCCACTGAAGCATAGAGAAAAAAAGATTTAAAATACAGGAAGATGGCAGAAGACATACTTGGAGCTGTAATAAAAATGTCAATATATGCTCATGATTGGAGTTTCAGAAGAAAATAAGAGAGAAAAGCAATATTGGAAGAATTATTAGCCAAGAATTTTTCAAAATTGACAAAAGACATTAAGCCTCAGGTTCAAGAAGTACTATACAACCCAAGAACCCAAGAATAAATGCAAAATAAAGCACACAAAGAAACATTATTGTAAACTAAAGACAATAAGAAAATCTTAAAGCTAGGGAATAACAAACACATTGTCTTAAAATGAGTAAAAATAAGACAGTTGATTTCCCAACTGAAATTATGGAAGACAAGGGACTAATACTGCTAAAATAGTGAAATAAATAACTGCCAACCTATTATTCTATACCAGTGAAAATATTACTTAAAGGTAAAAGTTAAAATAAAACTTACATATACATTTTCAAACAAAGATGTTGTTTGTTGACCCCAGCTAGAAACAGGAAAAATAAATAAATATAAGCATAAGAAAGCAAAAATAAAATTGTCATTCACAAATGACATGATTATGTCTACAGAAAATTCAAAAGAAGCTATATGTGAATCGTAAGAATTAGTAAGTGGATTTAGCAAGAGCACAGAATAGAAGATTGGCATAACAATTGCTGTTTTTTTAATACAGCAACAAATGATTAGAAAACAAATAATATTCAT
>NW_012147864.1:1633215-1669725 GCF_000956105.1 Propithecus coquereli
TTATATTAAGTACCTTTAAATATAGTACATTCACTAGCTATTTAGTAGAATGTCATATTTTAATGTCTACACAATCATTTTGACTACTTCTTTACCTTACAGAATAATTAGTAATGATTACGGGTGTATTATATGTCCAGCGTGATTCATTTTTACAAAAGCAGTTCCATCACTGATCCGTCAAAATAAAGAAGAAAGCATCTGTTACCTGTGAATTTGAGTGAAACAGGCTTATTATTCAATAGGTAGATGACAAAATGGAGACATCATTTTAAGTCAGACCTATGTTTGAAGGATTTATGTTAAGGGAATTATAGAGATGCACAATTATCTTTCAGTAGCATACTCCAAAATTTTCAGGGGAAATGCTTGCTTCACTAACTTTGACTAAAACTCCAAACTATTTTGAGAGGCCTTAAAAATCTTACAAACAGTCTCTTACATTCAGTGCCTAACATCTCTGTTAATGGCCTCTCTTTAGTTTGTGTTGGGAGCAATAAAATCCAAACAAACAGGATGTAGTCTCAATGGTGCCAAAGAAAAGAAAAAAGCCTCTCTTTTCCAAACAGCAACCATTCACTGGATCTGTGGTAGGAGGTGGGAGATGGGTGGTGGAACGGAAGGGAATGTTTTCATTTACAAGAAAAGAAAATGACCCACAAATTGGTAGGAGAAAACAAAACAACTGGATCAAAGGGGGAAAAGCAATCCACTAAAATCTCAACATCGAGTGTCCTATTCTATCACCTTAGGTCTTCACTTTTCATTTATTCTTTATTTCAATAATGCTACAGTTCCACCTACCAAAGCCATCTCATTTTCTCAAAGTCCATCAATCCCTTTGACCACACTTTCCGATTTCATAGTCCCTCACTATCATCCCTCTGTTGTGCATAAGCTTTGTCTCCCTTGCTTCTCTCTCTAGCTGTTGTACTCCACTGCTAAAGCTCCAATTCTGGGTCAGTCTAGAATCTGTCTACGCTGCACTTGCATTTGAGCAGCTGAATGTGCCTGGAGAAAGACACACAATTTTGCTGACTGTCTCATCTTCAATCGATGACCACAAAATGTCAGCACTGTCAGGCAATCCAACATCGTTCTTTAGCCAATTCGGTTTGTCAATTTCCTAGACAATTTACATCTTCTCTTCTCTCCCCAACCATCCCATACCCTCACCCACTCCTCACTCTCAAGCAATGGCCTCACTTGTTATTTCTCTGAGAAAGTGGAAGCAAATTGAAAGAGACCTATCTCATCTTCCCATTACTGGATTTGCCAGTTGAGCCCATTTGAACTCTTATCTTCTGCCTCTTCTTAAAAAAAAAAAAAAGCTGAGGAGTTGCCTTTCTTGTTCCTAAGGTCAGCCCCTCTAAGTGCATATTGATTTCTATCCCCTCTCATCCACTCTAAGCTTATCCTGCAATTATCCCTTCTCCTGCCTGCATCAATATTTTTTCTCCCTCTACTGGGTTATTCCTATCAGCATACAGACATATTAAAATGTATCCCATCTTAAATAAACATTTTCTCTTTTCCTCAGGCTCCCTTCCAATTACCTCCAATTTCTATGCTTTTTCTTGATAGTAAAAATTTCTCAAAGATCATCTGTATTTGTTGTCTCTGTTTCCTGACATCACATTCTCTATTGAACCCATTTCAATCAGTGCCACATCCCACCACTCCACTTGAAGAGCTAACCCCCGTGTTATCACATCCGATGGTGAATTCTCAGTTACCAATTTACTCAGCTTCACAGCAGTATATGACAAGGTTGATCATTCCCTCTTCCAAGAAATAATTTTGTTCCTTGGCTTTTAGATCACCAAACTCCCCAGATCTTCCTCCTTCTCAGCCTTCATTGCTGGCTCCTCCCTTTCCAAATTCTAAATGGTGGGGCACCTTCTCTCTATTTATACTCGTTCTGGGCTGTGATTATATGCACTTCTAAGGTTTTAAATATCATCTACTCACTGTTAATGCCAGTGATATATACCCAGCCCTGAACCTTTCCCTGAGCTTCAGCTTCTACTGGACATTACCTGTAAGAGGTCTAACAACCATACAAACATTAACATATCAAAATGAAACTTTGATTTCCAGCCCTAAACCAGTTCCTTTTCCAATTTGCCTCATGTCTGCAAATGGCATATTTATACTCCTCCTTGCTCAAGTAAACAATCTAGGACTTACTCTGAATTCCACTTTTTCCCTCATACACCATACCAGCAAAGTCTTGTTAACCCTACCTTCAAAATATATTCAACATGGAATCAACATTACAATGTTGTACATATTAATTAATACAAGACACATAGAAATTAAGATATTCATGGAAGATAGCAGAGTGATCGAGCTACAAAAAAAATGTGGTCTCTTCCAGGCTTTTAAATAATCTTCTCCCTAATATTGGAGAATTATGTTGTCTTACCAGTTCCCATTGTCCCAGTGTTTATGAAGATCTTCTAGGTACAATGCATTATACAAGTGTATTGTACTGAGTTACAAAGATATAACAAAGAGAATTTCAATCCTATTGAGTATTGTCTTGTAAAAAATAAGGCAGACATACCAATGGACATAATGAAAGATGGAAAATATAGTTACAGGGGAGGTGAAAATAGAGTCCATGGAAAATCAGGGTAGGAAAGCTTACTTCTGACTGTGGGAGATAGGGAAAGCTTCAGGTACAAAGTTAAATGTATGTTAGAACTTAAAGGGGATTTAGAAATGTCACAATAAGGTAAGAGTACTCCAAGCAGAGAGAGAGAAAAAAGAGCATGAGTAAAGGCAATGAGGTAGGAGAGCATAAATGGGAAGAGTACGCAGTTTTCCAATTTGCCAGAACAAAGGGCGCATGAAAGTTAATAGGGCAAAACCTGTTGACCTCTCTCCAAGGGGATGCCTAGGTTGTGTTTTCCACCCACACACCAAACCTGCTCTTTTCTCAGACTTCCAACAGCCAGTTGATAGAACTCTAAACCTAGGAGTTGTCCTTGATTTCTCTTTCTCCTAATTTTACTCTGATTTATCAGCAAATCCTATCGATCTACTTCTAAAACATATCTTGAAACCACCCACTTCTTTCCATCTTCACAGAAAACACCTGAAATCCAAGCCATCATTTCTTGCTTGAATTGCTGCAATATCTTCCCTCCTTCCACTGTTGTCTTCTTATAATCCGTTCATACAACAACAGCCAGAATGATCTTCATAACATTTAATTAGATTATATCACTCCTCGGCTTAACACCCGACAATGGTTCCCTTCACACATAGAAGAAAACCCACATTTCTTATTTGGAAAAGGCCCCACACAACTTACCTCTCTGTCCCCTCTCCCCTCTACCCCACCCTTGCCTACTAGTCTGGCAACATAAGCCTTCTTTCTTTGCCTGAACATGCCAACATTACCTCTGTCTTGGGGTCCTTGCATTAGCTATTTGCTGTACTGGAAATGCTGATGTGCTTTAGCCATACTGTAGATGGCCAACTTCTGACCTTCAGATGGTGGTTTAAATGTCACTCTTCAGAGAAGTCTTCCCTGATGATTCAATCTTAAGTAACTAGTCATTCATCCATTTGTTATAACATCACCCTATTTTAACTTTTTGCATAGCTTATCACTATTAAATGTTTTTGTATTATGTTTGTTAATTGTCTGTCTCCTTCACGAGAACATAAGAGCTGAAACTGACTATGTTATTCACTTGGAACCATGTTTGGCACTGAATGAATAAGTAAATGCCTAATTCAAATAAAGCTGGAAAGTCACATGGTCTCTTGAATGCCAAGACCAGGGAGCTGGACTTTATTCAGAGGACAAATGTGAGGATGCTGAGGTTTTTGAGGTGGAGATAGAAAGATGCAAAAGACATACTTCTTGCCCTCAGAGTTCATAATTTACAGATAAATCAAACTATATTCTTAAAAAGAGAAGCTCACAATACAAAAGTACCATATATATTATAAGCATCAAATGAACCAACACGAAACAACTGATGTTCCTGGAATTTGGAGCAGGGAGTGTGGGCCGGGACAGCTGCAGGGAAGTTAGAACTGAGAGGACACAGGACATACCCAAGTGGGGCGATCTCAGGCAGGGAGGCTGAGTCTTAAACACTGGAAACATTGCTAGCAAAGGCACAGAGGCAAGAAATGCTTGTGATGAGAACAGGGTACAGGGAATAGATTAGTTTAGTCCAAAACTAAGAGTACATAGAAAGGGGCTTTACACGAATTTGTAACCAATATCTGTTTTATCATAAAAGCACAATCCTTAAATGGAAATGCCTGCCTCAGAGGTCAGAAGCTGAAAAAAAAGTATGCCCATAAAATCCTGAATTAAACATGCCCATAAAATCATGTCCATAAGATCATGAATTAAATTATTTTCTGGCAAATAACTTTAAATAGTAATTGATATTTCTTTTTCTTTTCATTCCCCACAGAGTTGCCACCCCATTTGGAGGTTTCGAAAAAGCATCAAAAATCGTTAAATTCAAAGTTCCGGATTTTGAGCTACTGCTGCTAACAGATCCCAGGTTCATGGCCTTTACCAATCCGCTTTCTGGCAGACGGTCCTTTAATAGGACTCCAAAGGGATGGATATCTGAGCATATTCCTATAATGATAACTACCGAACCTACAGAGGATACCACCATGCCAGAATCAGAAGACCTATGAAAAGAAAATTGTATGTGCCACGGAAACCTCCGAATATAAAAGTTGCTGTTTTACTATTCTTACTGTCAAAGGCGCTTAACATTTTTCATTAGTAGCAATAATTTAATAGCAATTTAGCCATTTTCCTTTTATGGCATTTAATTTCAATCTCAGATCAAATACTAATAAACAATTAGAAATTTTATTTTAAAAAACGCATAATTCACTTGTCTTCATTCATAATTTTGTTTTCACCTGGTTTAAACAATCCACACTTTTTATTGTGAAAGTTCAGACAGTAAAGTAACTGACAACAAAAGATTTCACCTTTTGTTTAATACGATTTATTCCAGAATAAGTATTTCGAGTGGAATCTAGAATCAAAATATGGTGCAAGATGTGTAGACTCATTCAGAGCTTTTTATAAGGGATGGAAGCTATAGAAGATGACGTACAGATGTTATTGATGGAGAAAAAGGGTGGGTGTGTCCTTTCTGGCCACCATGATAAAATGGTATGTGTAGATGTATTTTCACTAGTCATTCTTAGAATTCTAAAGTGCTTTATATATTTCAATGTGTTTTAAATCATTAGATAATTATTGTGGACGATATTCTCCAGAGTTCAACTGGGCTATTAGATTTGTTTAGTATTAAATCAAGGAGACTGAGAGACAATGACTCAAGGGATATCATACTACCACAGTTTCAATGGCCAAGGTGTGCTCAGAATTCAAGTTCCATGAATCCCAGTGCTGTGCATTCATTAGGTCCAACTTTATGTATGTGTTTTTAGAAGAGTAAGAACAAATAAAATACACACTAACTTACATATAAACATATGTATGTGACAAAAGGAAAAAGAGTACATAATTTGAACTGGCAGCTTTCTTTGCTGAATTTTTAAATTCTGTTCAAATTCTCAAGTACTAGAGAGTACATGCTGTAAAACACAAACAAAAACAAGAAATAGAAGAGCACGAAAGGATCTGAAAGCAATGTAGTCCACATCTGTCATGATATATGTTAACATATTGATATAAAAGACTCAAACTAGGCCGGGCGCGGTGGCTCACGCCTGTAATCCTAGCACTCTGGGAGGCCGAGGTGGGCGGATCGTTTGAGCTCAGGAGTTCGAGATCAGCCTGAGCAAGAGCAAGACCCCGTCTCTACTAAAAATAGAAAGAAATTATCTGGACAATTAAAAATATATAGAAAAAATTAGCCGGGCATGGTGGCGCATGCCTGTAGGCCCAGCTACTCGGGTGGCTGAGGCAGAAGGATCGCTTGAGCCAAGGAATTTGAGGTTGCTGTGAGCTAGGCTGATGCCACGGCACTCTAGCCCAGGCAACAGAGCAAGACTCTGTCTCAAAAAAAAAAAAAAAAAAGATGCAAACTAAACTAGTATAAAGTTATAAATATATTTTAAAATATGATTGAGGAAGTATATGACATGGAACTTGTGGAAATAAATAGCAATTCCCCCCATTTCAATTAAGAGTTCTGTAATAGATATTTATAGGAGAGAAGAAATGTCTCATCCATAGAAAACTGTCTTGCAGATTAAGCTAAGGAGATAGAAAGAAGGATGGTGTACAGTCATGAAAATGCCAAGTAGCAACATTACATATTTACAGAAGAATCTGTGTGCATAGTGTGGGAACTGGTGGTTGTTTTAATCATCTTCTGGACTTGTAAGTAGAAAATTTTTTTTAAAAATTTGCTCATAAAAATATAAACCCTAGAAAATAACAGTGGCAAAGTATTGTATTTATACATATTGTCATTGTAGAGAATTTGTATAATTTAAAATATGTCTTTAAGACATCTTAATTTTATTTATAAGTTTTGGTGTTTACCTGTTTTAACATAGTAATGTTGGCATCTGTAATAAAGTCTACTTGTGAGGCCCCCATCATGCTATTTTTTGTTCATTTAAAAAAATAAATATTATTCATATTCTTTATGCATTTTGATGAAATGGTTTAGTTCTTTATTAGCATCATGAAATGAGTCATTCTTTTTAATGAAACTGAAATTTTATTGTATTATTTCAACCGTCACCAAATTATAAGATTGGTGTCACCATTCTGCCAGCCACCAAAAGGGTTCCAGTAATTAAATATGTTAGCTATAGAACAATACTCCCCAGTATCATAAAAGAGTATTTAAAAAGGGAGAATCTCAGATGCTTTTTTTTCTTTTTTTTAAAGATTGGGTAGAAAAAGAAGAAATAACCCTCTGTTCACTATTGCATTTCTTTCTTTCCTGGAAGTGTCCATTAATTTTAGCTCCGCTGACACCTTTAGAAATGCCAAAATTTCACTCTGGTTGCTACACAATTCAGAATGCAAAAGGAATTTTGAATGGATTTTCCATTAACCTGAAAAACAGCTAAATTTTCAAAGTCAGAAGAAATGTGATAGTCTCTTTATAACAACAGAAAGACTGTGGCATTTTTTTCCACCTGCTTTTGTATATATGAAATATGGAAAAAAGCAAGATTATTAAAAGAAAAAGTGAAAGTGTGAAAATAACATTTGTTGAACTACTAAATGTCAGGCACTCTACTTATTGCCTTATAAAGTATACATATATATTTAATATTATTTTATTTTCATAATTATTCTATAAGGAAGGTATTACAAATAACCTGAATTTTATAATAAAGAAAATCAAGCCTCAGAGAACTAATATGACTTGAAATAAGCCTAGCTCATAATTGGAAGAACTTGGTGAGTCTGGCTCTAAAATATATGCTCTAAGAATTCATGGTTCGCAACTTCTCTTTCAGAATAAAATTCGACCTTAAACTATTTTATTAAATTTAGATAAAATAACTTAAAAACTTCATTATCATAATTTTGGGCAAATATAACTATAAATTGAGTAATTTTAGAGTCACTATTCAAAGTCATACAGGCACTCATAATCATAAAAAGCTGAACCTTCAGACTGTGGAAAGCAAATAAAACAAGTGAATACATTATATATATATATATATATATATATATATATATATATATAATGTATGTATTTTGTTTTTTTGGTTTTTTTTTAAGAGACAGATTTTCACTCTGTCATCCAGGCTGGAACTCCTGGACTGAAGTGATCCTCCCACTTCAGTCTCCCAAGTAGCTAGGACTACAGGCATGGACCATGCCCGACTAACTTCCAAAATTTTTTTGTAAAGACAGGGTCTCGCTGTGTTACCCAGGCTGGTCATGAACTCCTGGCCTCAAGCAGTTCCCCCGCCTCAGCCTCACAAAGTACTAGCATTATAGGCATGAGCCACTGTGCTAGGCCTGCATATGTTTAATTTTGAAATAAGAGAGACACAAAAGTATATTCTGATTAGACCTGCTCATTTCTGCTCAGCATTGTATACTCTTTTGATCTATATAACTTTCCTTTTTTCCGCCTAAAATGGGAAAGAGAGGAAAAGTAGGGGAAAGAAGGAAGAAAGAAATGCTTGACACTAATAACCGTAAGGGTGAAAGAAATCATCTTGTATAATATTGAATAACACACCAAAACCTTTCTTTCAAATGAAAACATTTTCTACTTTTTAAAACCTTAGAGGAAACTCTCTCAATTTCCACTATACTGTTCAACAGACTTCTGGGTCATGAAATTATAGCTCCTATTTTATTTAAGCCAGTTTCCTCTTATCTCACGAGTAGGACCGATGAGCAGCTGTCCAACTGCCCTCTAGATAACAATTAGAGCTACATTAATAATTAGAACTATGGCTAAAAAGGCCATCCTTGGCTTTTAACTCTCTACTTCCTTTAATCATTTCTCAAACTTAGTATTTTCTATCTCTTAATCTTTGAAAGGACTTGACAATTAAAAACAACTAACTGATTATTATAAAATCAACCCAAATATAGACAATAACTTTCAGTCAAAAGGACCATTTATTACATCCACTTAAAATTTTACACTTTCTAAATAGACCCATTTATAAATGTTTTAGCAGCTTCGAAATGGAGGGAGCCAATTATTCTTGCAAAGGCTAAAATGGAGCAAAATGTCCAGTCGTGAGCATGAAAAGAACACCCTGAACTTTTCAACTGAGGGCACAGCTGTACCAGCACACTTATTAATTCTGGAATTTCCTCACTCTGCTGCTTATGCAAGATAAAACTTACATGACATCATTGTAGTTTTTCAGCCACAACTGTCCTTTTTGAAGCTTAGGAAAGTATTACTTTGAATGCCCCTTTTCTTATGAAAAATACTTTTGCCTTCCACACTCTATTCTGTAGGAAGAAGGGCAGTTCACTTTCTATGAAAGGTGGAAAAGTGCCAGGCTTTTGCCAAAAGAACAAGCAAGGGGAATCCATTTCAAACTAACTGATCAAAGCACTTTGCAAGTATATCAAATAATTTTTAAAAATTGTAATGCTTTTTAAAAATTAAACTTTCCAGAATTAAGAAAAAAGAAAGTAAAATTGTATAAGAATTTCAGTGGCTTAACAAAATGTTATTAAATAAAAGTGGGTGCTGTTATTTGAATTTCTCAAATGGAGGAGCTAGATTGCAACCCAGTATGTAAACTGCCCCTGGCTTCTCAATGGAATGTGATTTCAATGCGAAAATTTGGTACATATGGGCAAAGAGAGAGAAAAAACATATTTCAAAGAGGTTATAGTTCAGGAACCAAATAAGAATGAGCTTATTATTCTGTATTGTGTAATATTTTGAAGCATATTTTAATAACCACTTAGGCAGGGGAGATGTTTCAGAAAATAGGACTGAAAAAAGTTAGAAGGAAAAAAGATAAAGTCAATGACATTCCCTACTTTAAAACTGCTCATTGAAGAATTAGTTAAGAAGCTGCATCACTAGCCAAATAAGAACAGGGAAAAAAATGCCAGAGTGAAGTAGGCTGAAAGGAAATACAATCCAGGCTGCACAAAAGCTAATTGTGTTATTTTATGATTTCTGAAGCCTTTTCCTCAACTCTTTTGAAGTAGGGTTTTTCTGCATATATACAACTGTTTAAGGCAGATTGTCACTTTCGTTACATTTATCATTCACAGAATGATATATAAAAGCAACTGTATTTAAAGGTGAAAGCTTCAAAGTAAGAAGTTTGCATGCTGCTCTACCGTAAATCAGTGATATAATTTCGGGCTATTCACTTCACTTTGTAAATCACATTTTCTCCAACTATCTATATGGCTTAAATGTCACCTCCTCTTGAGACCTTTCCTGACCACGCTTATTTAAAAGAGCATACTTCTAATCCCTCATTGGGCTTTTATTTTTCTCTGCAGCACTTATTATTTCTTAACATGTTAGTCTGGATCCTCTGAGAAGCAGATGTCAAGGTGGGATTAAAAGTGCAAGAATTTTCAGAAGGGGGTCCTGTGGGATTGCTGCCTACGTGGTACATAGTACTGCATCTCTTTTCAGAACTTAAATGGTCTTTCATTGTAGTTTTCATTCCTGTTTAGAATGTGTCTAATCAAGAAAAATACTGCACTTAGATTCCAATTCTTCGACACAGTAATCTCTAGTATAATGGATAAAAACAATCATCTCCAGTCCGTTGCTCTGGGGAATTTCCACCTTGCTTAAAGAAATTAGGCATCTGGAAGTCATAAGTAACGAAAAAAGGTGACTCCTCATCAGCTGAAATAATGGCAAACACACCCAAATACAGTCAACCTGAAATAGTCTTTTCTGCATTTCCACTGTGCCTTGGAAAAGCAGTCAGGAAAACTTACCAATTTCCACATATATTTCCACTCTTAAGCTTAATTTTTAAACTGAGTTTCTAACAACCATTTTACCTTAATTCTACCCATGTAAAACACTGGGGCTAATAGGCATTCTACAATACAGCTGATTTACCTCCGGTTTCAGGCCTCCTGGACAAGGCTGTCTTGTAGGCCCTACAGCCTCTACAGGCTTGGTACCCATTTTGGAACATAAAGTCAAATGGGAACAGGGGCCACATGTAAGAAATATGTTCAATACCTCTGATATAGAGGAGATGTAAACATTGTATATGATTAATTACAGCAAATTTCCCTATAAATTCATCAAAACCTATCAAAAACTTAAAACTTTTAACTGTATATATTAAAATACTGCAATTAAATTTATGCTATATAGAATTATCATGTTTTCAGATGCATCTACATATAAATGTATAGATTACGATTAATGATCACAATTATCAGAAAGTATTAAACTATGCTAGTTGTACAATTCCATACCTGTTTACTGTAAATGTTAGCATAGCAAAAGGATATTAACATTTTACATATAGGAATAAGAATAAACAAAGAGTAAGTTATTTTGCCAGATACAACCCACAAGTATGATACTACTAATAACAGCATAATGAAACACTCTTTTTGGTTTAAATAAACAACTATTTGCTTAGAATCAAAGAACCTTAGAATTTGACATTACCTTAAATATTCTAGACCAATCCCTTCATTTACGGAATGGAAACTGAGATTAGAAAAATTAAGAAACTATCCCAATCTCACGTTGCACATCTAATATTAGGACCCAAGTATCTTGACTTCTGATTTAACATTCTTTCCACTATCTTATTCTGCCTTCCATCTCAGCTGAGAACACGATCATTAACATGGGCACAATCCACACATCTTCTGGTGACATGCTGTAAATGATTTACCTATATCTATATTACCGATATCAGATACAGCCTTATATAATTTGTATACTATATTTATTAACCATAGAGAAATAAAATTATGAATAAGGAGTAATATTAGTGAAATGTGGAGTCAAAGAGTAAAGTCCTTTTTTGCAATGCTAAGAAGTTTTGGTTTTTGTCAGTAAAAAATTAACATGATAATATCAAACCAAAATAAATTTTTTTCCTAAATGGATGGGAGTAAATTTCCATTTCTGTATTCAAAAAAGAGTAAACATTGCTCCTTCCAATAAAAACCTCTTACATCATGTCTTTCAAACTATGGCTGTGTTCTAGTAGGGGGCCTAGGAATCCATTCAGTTGGTTCTGATCAGCAGCTTTTAAAATGAAATAGAATAGAGTAAAATACCAGTTTATCACTCTTAGTAATAGTATTGTTTGATGAAATTTTTGAATCAGTTTTATGCTCATGTGTGCTGTATCACAATGTAAGGTATTCTGCTTACTCTAGGTTGCAATCTAAAACGTTTGAAAGCCACTATTCTATCTAGTGCTAGTTGCCGTTTGCAGTTTAAATGTCAGCTCTGTTTTTAGCAACTGAAATAACTTCTGTCACATTAAAACTAATTTGATAGAATTCTTCAGAATTAAAAGAATTTGAAACATTAGCAGAACAAAACTTGTAGGAAGCAGTTTAATCAGAAAACTTTGATTTTAAAATGTACAAAAAGGCTTTAACACACATACAACTTGCCAAGAGTGAGTCTGTAATTTTCCCCAGCACAATTTCAGGTTTAGGGCTTGTTTTATGGATAAAAGAGTGAAAGATTCAAGAGCATGAAGAGTTAAGAATTAGAAATAAATTCAGTACTCCAGTATTTTTGCCTTTATATATACCTATAATTCTTGGAACTACTTCTATCACTGAGTATTTTCCAACAGTTTTATTACTGTATTAAAAATTAAGTCTTTATTTCCCTTTTTCCTTTAGACTGTGAAGTGAATTTCAACAAGGAAGTTCAACTTGAAAACACTGGTCTCCTGAATGTTTTTGTCATCTTTACAAAGAAATGTGCTCTCCAGGGCAATTTCCTTTGGGTTCAGTATTTCAGCCAATACACTATGAGCAAAAGACACTGTGTTACTTTACTATTATATTTCTTAAAGAACCAGCTGAAAGATGTAAAGTGTGTGTGTGTGCGTGTGTGTGTATGTGTATGTGTGCACGCGCTTAGATTTGTCAGGTTACCAAGGGTGGTAAATTTCCAAACACCATAGTGTTTTCCATAACGTCAGAGTACTGCCATGGATATCAAAATGCAGAAAAAAGAAAATATTCGTTTGTGAAATACTCTCGACCTCATGTTCTCCTTTGTCTTTCAAAAGGGTACAAAGATTATCGATATTCCGATGTTTGAATATATAAGAAATTTTACTGTACTTTAAGAAAGAAAAGAGTACCATCTTCTATAAAACTTCAGAATTTTTCAAGGAAAAATTCTCACATCAGGCAAATTCCAAGTGTTTAGGAATTAGATTTCAGTCCTGGTTTTCCCAGTGTCTAGCAGGAGGTTGGGTAATTTTACTTCCCTGGGCTTAAGTTTCTCATCTGTACAGTGTAGGGTTTTAACAAACTAATCTCTGAGGTCCTTTCCATCACTAAGACTCTAAAGAATCTTATGTATAAATATAATAAAACTTGTTTTATAAAAAATTAAAGAGAAATGATATTTATAGATAAAAATCCTCGTGAATGGCTTTATGACAAAACCTCCAGATGTTTTTGGCCTTTACTTCTGGATCTATTAGTACAGTACATACTGCCCTTGCTCATTTCTACTTACTCTACTGTTTTCCACGGTTGTAACCAGACAGCATACTTAACTGGTATGTTCTTTTATTTAGACATTCATCTTATGTTTATTGTGTGCTAGACACAGTGTTGGGCACCTCATTTGCCTTATCTCTAAAATAAGGATATTAATAATGTCTAAATACTAATATTTTAGGGTCGCTGGAAAAATTCAATAGAATAATCTGCATAAAGCACTTAGTTTCTAACACATATTTTGGGATTAAAGGACAAATGGGAAAAGGCCCCCTCACTTCAAATCTTTAGTATTTGGAACCATGTAGTCCAATTTTTTCATTTATAGATTAGGTAAGAGAGATTAAAAGAGAGAAACTGACCTGCCCACAGCCACAAAGCTACTTGTCGAGAGCAAAGAACATTCAATGTTCTATCACATTGTGTCCCTTCTGAACGCAAGCAATTCCACCATTTTTTTTTCATTCTTTCTGATATTAGAAAATATTGCCAGAAAAAAATGACAAAACTATATGAATAAATGCCCAGAAGGGCTGGCAATCCTACTCATCCTATTAACAGCAATCCAGTTAGCTAGGATACTCTGCTACACACAGATGAGGAAACTGAGATTTAGAGAATTTGATAACTTTTCAAGATCACACAAACAATAAATGGTAAAGTTAGGATTTGAACCTAGGTCTGTCCAGGTCCAAAAGCCAAGCACTTTTGTGACACCGTGTTGCCCTTAAACACTGTCTCCTTTTGACTGCCTTTAGGATTAATTTAGGCTATAGCTGGAGCTGAAAATCAGGCATCTAGCTTTCTTCAACATTTTCCTGAATGACTAGCTAAAGACAAAATACCACTAATTTTGCAATATAAAAACCGAGGAAGAATACGGAATTTTATGAGATATGGAATAAAACTCCAAACAGGATGTTCAAAAGAAATGAAGAAAACAGATGATGGGGTTGCTTGTGCTCTGAGGCAGCATGAGCATTGTGTCCAAAAAAAATCTTATAGCATTGAGATTTGGGAATCCTGGTTTCTCACCGATTCATGAAAGAAGAATAACCAAATAAAAAATGAACTATTTTGAACATAAATTTATATTGGTTAACAAAGTGACATAGTTGCAAAATAAGTTAAAACAATCCTACTTAAATTGTCCCGATTAAAAAAAAAACAATGTCTGAACTACAGATGGAAATAATTTCGCCAAACCACAATCAGCTAATTGGAAAAATCTGTTTTTATTTTTGGGCACTACATTTTTTTCCAAAGTTACCAACAAAAGTGCATCTTGAATTCAGTTACATGGATGGTATAAGAAGCTTGTTACTGCGTTTGCCAGGAACACGTTGATGAGGCCACTGTCGGTGAACACAGATAAGAGCCTCCTTAGATAAAGGCTTGCTTGGGGGAAAAAGGCATTTTAGATGATGACGGAAAAATATTTTTCTGTTACTGATAACTTACAGAGATTATTTACTTTTGGTTTTAGATCAGAGCCAAATTGAAGTTTAAGCTACAAGCTCATGCATATTCCTGTTCTTTTGCTCTCATTCTTGATATTCTGCTCTGGTTTTACTTTTCTACAGCTCTGATTCTTTTTTCTTATTTATATTTGACTGCTATTTTATATTATATGCTAGAATTCACTTTAAACCCTTTATAGGATGAGGTGAAGTACTGTATAATAAATGCATGATGAATGGATTGGCTTAATATTTAGTAGGCCTTCAAAAACTGTTTAGAGAATGAAGTATTTTGAGCTTGAAAATACAAAAGATGTTTTCAATGTTAAATAATGTCTTATGAAAAGAGAATATAGATTTCTGTTTCTATCAAGGATAGAAATAGGACTAGTGTGTGGAAATTACTGGGAAGCGGATTTCAACTCATTGTGATGAATATTTCTGAACAGTTAGGGACGTCTTAAAAGGAAATAATAGGCTGCTCCACAAGGCATCAAGTTTTCCATCACTGTTACCATACATGAACAGAGACTGAAAGCCCGCTGGAATCTAAAGCCTTCTGTATTTTTGAGATTATAATAAAACACATATTGCAGAAAGAAAAACAATATATACATTCTTATAGCATCCCATTATCATTGATGACAACAGTATTGGTAGTCATAATAACAGCACTAATCATCATCATAATACAGTATAAGACTCCATAGTTGCTTTTATCTAGGGCATTATCAAAAAACATTACATACGAGTATTAGTTCTCATCCCAATTTTACAGATAGGAAAATTAGAATGTTTCAAAGTAAAATAACATACAAGGGTAATGAAATTGCCCAAGCTGACAATAAGTCAGCAAAAATTAAGGAGGCCACTAAACCTCTAGCTGTGGTTTACCAGCAAATGTTAACCTTGCTATGGCAAAGGTTTAGAATAGATGAATGGCCAGTGATGTTTCGGCCAAGAAGAGTTGGCTAAAATGTCATGGATATTGAATTTGATGTTCTGATGTTTAACAAAATATCATGCTGCAGATCTCTGGGAAATCCAGTGAACACTCAACTTCTGAATTCCCTACAAAAAGATAAGAGAACCCTCAGGGACTTTCTCCTTCCTACCTCCAACTCAGCCTTATTTTTTCAGACCAGCTATTCCAAATGGCAGCTCTAGGATCGCATCTTTACAGCTTTGGAATCAGAGAAAAGAGGGATCTTTCCTGCAAGGTCCTGCTTGAAAACTCCTGAGAAAGGATGCTAATTACCCTGAATCACCCACACACCAATCATTACGGCCAGAAAAGGGTGAAATACATTACTTGGAGTTGTGCCTGTCCTGTGTGTGGTTAAGTGGTATGAATCTATTACTGAAAATAGATAAAAGCAATATACACCCACAATAGATATTTTCTCAGTTGAAAGAACTGAAATATATATTAATCAGACACTGCTAAATATATTTTTGGAATAGCTCTTTTTAGATGTGCACATATTCAAAAATCAGGTTGTCTAGACTTCTAGGAGATCACTTTATCAAAAATTATAATTTTATTTTTTAGGTACTATTCTCCCTTATCTTCTTCCTTTCCTTCCTTACCAATCTTTTTATCACCTCACAGACTGTTAATTTGGTCAGGATATTACTCTACTTCTGCTGCTTACTGTGAGAAGCTAGGAGCCCAGCATGAAAGGATATTCATGGAGCACATCCGGGTATCGACAGCAGACCAGTTGCCTTTCACAGAATGCTACTGGTTGTCACAACTTCTTTCCAGGTATCTTCATTCTGCTCTCTTGGTATATTTTACTAACTGTATATTTTAATTTTACAGGAAAACAAGAAAAATAATAAAAGAAAATCTTACTGTTAAGTTCCTATTCAGTGACCTATTGTAGATATTAATTCAAGTGTTGAACAACTCTTCATTGTTATAGGCAGGGACCAAATTTGCAGGTGGCAGATACAGGCCAGAAGGGCGGTTCCTAGGGGTGGAGAAGGAGGGGGGACTGCAGGAAAATGCAGTTAACAACCACAAAGAGCAGGAACTTGAGGTTTTGAGGCCCACACACCTGTGCAGCTGCAACTTTGTTATAAGAACACCTGTCAATCACGTATATTAATTACCTGGCAACATTCCACACCTCCCGTAAGCCATCCCCTGGACCAGGCCAACAAAAGGAAACGACCTGGGAGTCTTCAACATCTTTCTCCACTCGTGGAGACTGACCCGTTCCAGAGAGGAATGTACTCTCGCTTTGTATAGCTTCCTTCTTTTTTGCAATAAAAGCTGTTTGTATGGAATTGCTTCCTGTCTGTGGTCACTCTGTCACACTGGCCCTGCTTGTGAATTTTCCAAGCAAGGAGCCAAAGAACTGGGACAACAGTGCACCAACAGGCTGGACCTGACATTGATGCCTACTGTGTGCCATTGTATTAGATTTACAGATAAAAATCTGTCAGATAGACTTTACAGATAAAATGATGATCAAGTGAGACATACCCTTCATCAAACTTTCTTCCTAGTGAGAAAGACAATAAACAAGAAAATAAATAAGTCAAATAATCATAGGTCGTGACAAGTGATGCGCAGTGAATAAATAAACAGGACACCATGATGGACAGAAGCAGGAAGATCTAGGTCAAGGATGGCTTTCCCAAGATAGTGAAGTTAAAACGGGCATATAGAGGATGAAAAGGAATCAATCACTTAGAGACCTAGGGGAAGAGTGTTTTAGGTCAGGATTTCTCAACCTTGGGACTATCGATGTTTGGGGCTGGATAATTCTTTGTTGTGGGAGGCTGCCTTGTCCATTGCAAGATGTTTAGCAGCATCCTTCCCCCAACTGTGACAACCAAAAATATTTCCAGCCATTGCCAAGCGTCCCATGGGAGACAAAATCATCCCCAGCTGAGAACTACCCTTCTAGACATAGAGAAGAAAGAATACAAATCCTTGAATTGCATGAGTTGCTGTTGGGGAGGTAAGGACAGATCACTCAGGGCTCTGTAGGCCTTGGAAAGAATTTTGGATTTTTTCTATGTAAATGGTAAGTCACTGAACAATTTTAAGGGGGCAAATATCGTATCTATATTTTAAATAGACTACTTTGGCTGCTGTGTGGGAAATGGATTGAAAACCATGATAAATGAGATCTTAGGATCAGGCACTAAGGCACATCATCATTTAGATTAAAGTAGATTGAAAAGTGCAAGAGAAAACTAGGTTGAGAAAGAGCAGCCAATGAGGCAGAATGAAAGCCATGAAAGGATGATGTCACAAAAGTTGAGATACGTGTCAAGGAGGGAGTGGGCAATTATGACCAGATTTTTCTGGTTGGCTCATCATTGAGTCACAGCCTAAAGATTTCTCTTCTTGCCTACCTATAGTTTCCCCTGCAATTCTGTATCTCATTCCAAACTAATCATTCTGTTCAAGAATTTACAAAGGCTTCTCATTATATCCCTCCACTGGCTTTGTTTATTCCTGTTTCTAAAACTTTGCTATTTTAAGTCATAATCATTTCCTCAATGCCTTAAAATATTCTTGTTTATGACCATTCCAAGCTGAAGCTCACATCTGATCAACCACAGAAGGCCTCTCCAACAATACTGGCCCACACAGACATCTGTATTCTCTAAAAAATCAACAAATCTTCCTATTTTTCATTCTATCCACTATACACATATTTGTTTAGTATCTGTGCTAGGCAGTGTGCTATGCTCTGGAAATACAATGATAATTATGGTTCCTGTTCTCTAGGTGCTTAGTTAGGAAAACACTTATCAGTCTTGTTATTAATGCACTCAGGAAAGGAAGGATTTTGTCTAGGATCTAATCAGTCATCCAGCAAATTGAGTAGCAGTGTCTGAGTCAGTCATTCAGCTACTACTTCCCTATGCTCTATTTCACTCTACCCCACCCACCTCAGTCATGAGTTGCCACGCTTTTAGCTGCTGATTACCTCCTGGAACTATTGCATCACAGCTCCAAAGGACAGAATGTTGCTATTCCTACCAGTCATCAGTGTTCAATCTAGCCACAGGGTAGTGCGTCTCCCAAAGTCTGAGTTATAATCAATCCAGAATAACACTGAGATGTGTGTAGGCATGCTGGTGGTATGAACTTTGGCTGGGACTCTGCTGGTCAATCTAGACTGCTTTCTGACACTCTAAGCCTACTCCCTTTCATGATCTCTTTACCTGTGTGAGGTGCAGAGATCATTCTTTATAAATTTGGGTCCACCCAATCAGAAACTATTCAATCAAACCCTCACACATATCCCTCAAGGACAAATAGTAATTCTGAGAGGCAATACATTCAAAATCCATGTTGTGACCTTCCTAACTACAAAGTTTTCTGAGAGCAACTCCTGTCCTGTTACGCAGTGCAACATCAGTTTTCTTTTTTATTTTTTTTTTCCATCTGTTTGCTTCAGAGTCTGCTCTCACGATGCTTAAATTGAGACATATTACAAATCTATCATATAAAGATCAGTACTTAGATATGATGAGACTGGTAGAAAGTTTGAAATTATGTAATTAAAAAAGTGTACAGTCAGGATTTATTCAAATTCTTGAACTGGGTAAACTGAAGGATATTCTTCTGTAATCTCAAATTGGGAACGGAGGTAGTATAAGCTATTATTAACCATGGTTCCCATTATTTACCAAGAGTGGAGGTGAAGGTTGCCCTGTCAGTTACATTTGCAGAGAAATAATTACAGTACAACATAATTGTTATAATAAAAATAAGTCCAAAAAGGGTGAAAGAAGGACAAGTCTGTCTCAGAAAGTTATGAAAGGATACATGGAGGAGGTAAGTATTCAACTGAGACCCAAAGGATCTTGAGAGAACCTAGTAAGGTCACAGAAAAGCAAGGAATTTTGAGTGACTAATATGGAGTAAATGGAGGAAGAATGGCAGATGAAGTTAAAAGTCTGGGGCCAGATCATGAAGGGTCCCACTGGTAGGGGATGGGAAGCCCTGAAAAATTCTTAGCAGAGAAGTATCATGATCATAGTTTCATGTTATAAAATTAATAGAATGGGAGTTAGACTGGAGTGGAAAATAACTAGAGGATATCATGCAGATATTGCACTAGTACAAGGGAGATGAGTCAGAAAGGATGATGATTACTTGAAGGACTTAGTGAGTGTGGAGATTAAAAAGAGGAATGGATTTGAGAGATAATTAAGGAGCTAAGAGTCAATACGATTTGATATTAGGATAGAAGGAATAAAGGAAAAATAACACGAGTACTCATGGATTTCTGACTTGGGCAATTGGGTGCCATTATCTGAAATAGGGAATGGAAATGGCCTCGATCCCAGATGGGTGAGGAGAGACATGACATCAGGAGTCAGTTATGGTAACAGATGCCCATGCCAATTTGGGACGTATTTTAGCTACCTGTGTGAAATCCAAATGAAGATGCTGTTGCTTACGGGGTCTGACCTAAAGATACACATCTGGGAGTTCTTTGAGCACAGGACATCTGCTAAGTTCATGGTGGGAAAGAGACTGCTCAAGGAGACATGAGGATTAACATCAAACCACAAAAACGACAAAAGAAAATGGAGTGCTTGCAAACATAGAGGGCATGCAGAGGAAGAAAAATATTTAAAGTGCATCAGAGAGGTAATTGCAGAATGAGGAAGGAATGGCATTAGGGAAACGAAGGGGAGAGTTCATGGTGTTCATACTGTTTTAAAAATATAGAGTAGGTTTTTTCTTTTACCCTCTCCCTCCAAGTTTTTAATGTCTTGGCAGAAACTACGGCTTAATTTCGTTTATTTCCTTCAATGCCTAATTCAGTAAAGGGAACACAGTAAATGCTCACTAAATTCACATTGATTGTCTCAAACATTATAAACTGGTCCTATTTGTCACCCATATCAACCTCCAATGTTCCTACATCCTACTTCAAATAAACTTTTAGAGTTACCTATGAGTTTAAATCCCTTTTTACGATCAGTATGTTCTACCTACACAAGATTTGGAATTAGTTCCCAAACATTATTTATCTATTTATTGAGAGAGAGTTTTGGTACCAATGATGGCTTTGGGTTTTTCTTTTAGTACTATTTCTAAGAAAGATTTTGCAAAAAACTAGTTCAATTCCCAGCAATACCCTGTAACTTAAAACCTGTTCAAAACCACTGTAAGGATGCGGCCAAATTTTTCTGACGATTATTAACCAGGTCAACAGGCTCATTAAAATATATTTTATTAATGGTCACGAAACAACCAGTTGGGAAATACAAATTCACGGCAAAAAAAGCCATTTAACTGCAAATATCCAAAAGGCTCAGAAAGCCAGAGGGAACCGGGTCCCCGCGCGTTTCGACGTCAAGCAGCACAGACCGTTGTCCCTCTCAGGTAACAACACCTCACCTAAGCGCAGTCCTTGACCCGCATTCTCGAGCCTAGAAAATACCCAATAAACCACCAAGACCACCGGAACAGTCACCTCTTGAGGAACTAGCTTTTCCTTCTCGCTACACTACACAACACAACCTACAACCACGCTTCCCCAAGTGCCAAGCCTCAGCACAGCAATCCCGCTTTGGGGGAAATGGTCGAGATGTTGCTCTCGCGGGATCTCGCGCCTCGTAGTAAGCCAACTGGATCGCGCGCCGCACCGAACCCCCGCGGGAATAGAGTTCGCCAGGTCCGGAAAGCCGGGAAATCGCGTGCGGGGGCGGGGTTAGCGCGGTGAGCGTCAAGGCGGGGCCAGCCCTGAGTGGGCGGGTCGGACTCGAGGCGGGGAGAGGGGCGGGGCTCCGGGGACCTGTTGATCGCAGGTGTCACTGCCCTGACTGGCCCTGGTATCGGCGCGTGTGCGCATGCTCCGCGCGCTGGGCCGGGCTCTGGGCGGCGGGGACTGGCCGCCTCGGCTCCAGTTGCCGGCGGCCCTCGGTGCGGCGGTGTCGGTGCTGCGCAGCGCGAGACGGCTTTGCGGGAGCTTGAGGCCGTATTTCCCCGCCTGGACCGCACGCTCCTCGTGCAGGGCGGGGACAGCGCAGGTAAGACTCGGAAACTAGTACCGGGTGGGAGCCGACGACCGCGACCCGCGGGCCTGGCTGGGACGCGCTGGTTCCATCCGCGGACCTGGTCTCGCGCGCAGCCCCTGCCCCGGTGTGCGCTGTAGCGCCCGTGGTCGCGCGGACCCCGGCCCTGCCCGCTGCGCCCGGCCTGGCTGGGACGCGCTGCCCCGGCTCGTGCGGCTGCCGGCGGGAGGGCGGCGAGGGGCGGCCGGGGTCCTGCGGGGCTGCGGGCTGCTGCCCGCTCCGAGCCGCTGCCTCTGCCCTGGCTCGGGCGTTAAGGGATCCGGGCGTTGATGTTCCCCCTCGGAGAAGAGGGAGGACCGATTCGCCCGAGTCTGGGGTCGGTTGTTTCTCTGTGGTAGTAGTAATGTGTAAAGTTAATGTTTAGCTTCCAGGCGACGACTCAGGGGCCATTCACCAAACTACTTTTGAACAGCTTTGGAGAACAGGAAGTACTTGCACAGGTGTAACAGGGAGGGTTACCGAAGCCTGCAATCTGAGCAGGCTCTGGGGTTGTTGGTTACCCCTCCACAGGGTTTTCTTTATTAATGCAAAGTCTGACTAATGCTTGCAAAGTGGACTGCAAAGCTTTATCAGTTAGGCAGCTAAGTTTTCCGAATGTTTTCTAATCTGGAAATACATATATATATGCTTTTTTTACAAGGAATTTTCAAGGCTGTTTTTGAGGTAAGTTTAGCAGTAAACTTAGGAAGTTCTTTGTGATTAGAATCTGATTCACTTTTACGTTCTTTAAAGAAAAGCCTTGCTAATTTTCTCTATTTAAAAGGTGTAGCAAGTGCTAACACAAAATTCTGATGAAAATGAACTTTTGGCTAAATTAATGCTGTTGGTTCTATTTTCTTTCTTTTTTTTCAGTTCCATGATGATGGTTTAGGCAAAGATTCTTCATCCTATTAAAGAGAAATTTTAAAAAACCAAAAATGAACAAAACTTATTCTGCAAAAGTAATATATGATTTATGTGCTATTGTCATAAGAATTCCAAATAGACAAACTCACTGTAGGTAGGAGTCAATTAAGGTCTGAGAAATAAGATTTTGGTTTTATATTTTAGAGCCTTTTAAAGTGAGCTCCTTTAGACAGTTTGTCTAGTTTCATGATTACTGGTGATAAATCATGGAAGTGATTTGTTAAAATTTTTTCGTTAATACAACTAACTGGTAGTTATGTGTGTTTTTTCCTAAAGTGTGAAAAATAAAGAGTCAAAGAACAGGCCTTTCCTTTTCTCTATGAATTAAAAAAAACAATATTTTTATAAATGTATGTAGAGCGTATACAGTTCATGGAACTTGACACTAATACTCAATTTGTTAATGTTATTATTTTCTCTAAATGATGCAAAAAGTAGTTTTTAAAAAGGTAGTTATTTTAATAGGGAGGTACACATTTCCACCTAGTTACAAAGAAAAATACCACAATACTCTTATGATTTTAGTATGTACTGTTAAGATATTTTATATTGCTTAGTGTCAAGTAAACGTTTATTTTAGGTTGCAGTATCAAGAAATACAAATTGGATACCATATGGTTTAGAAGTTTGTTTCAGCAAGACAAAGTTAAAAAAAAAAATGAAAATTTTTATCTCTTTTAAGGTAACGTACACTTTTAAAAGCCAAAATCGGAGCTATTTTTCCTGCTGGAACTATTTGGAACTCACTCACCTACTAGAGGGGATGTTGCTTTATCCTACAACTTCCCAAAAATATTAATATATTTGATCTTTATAAAGTAGTGGATTAAGCTATCCTACAAAGACATTTAGTTACTAAAATGCTTATCAGATCTTATTTGATAGCTTTACCTGTAAGGTGTTTCTTAATTATAGACCCCAAAGACAACCTATAGAAAGCTAGGTAGCTTATGTATTACATCTGGAAGCATTTTGAATACAGTGTACTAGGTATGTTAGGGCTGAAAAGATTGCCAATCTAGCCTACTCATGCTTTAAGCCCACCTTGTTTTAAGAAAGGAAGTGTGCTAATATAGGTCATCTTTGAAGAGCTAGGTTGAAATTAGTGATGATACAAATATAGCATTACTATGTTATTAATTTTGTACTGATGATTTTAGAAAATTTTGCGTTACAATATAGTCACATAACAGGAACAAGAAATGGATGCAACCTGTTCTGCCACAGATAAAAACCCTCACAGTTTATTTAAATTTTAAATGAATAAAATCCTAATCTTGGTGAATTATCATGAATTTTTTTTATACTAATAGGAATACTATAGATACTACATATAGTGTATGGAATATTTAGGTAAAAAATATAATTGGTTTTATTTGTGATTTAGGATTTTTTTCATGTCTTTTTCTTTTTTTTTTTTTAATCCTATGAATTTTACTTTTTGCATTTACAAACATTATTTGGAGAAGGCTTCATTAAGCCACCAAAGGTGTCCGTGACACATAAAAAGGCTACAAATCATTGCATCTGGTTAAAGAATTTTGGTTTTACGTGAAACTTCAGAAAAGTCGCTTCATATATTCATGTTTGTAACTCATTAGAAAATGAAATTTTATGCAAAATAAACTACATTTCAATATCTTAGTTTTAGTGAACAATATCAGTTATTTGAGATGTCATGGTATTTTTAAATTAATTTGAAAATAATTAGTCTTCTATTTTACACGTATTTACACATATTGCAAAAAAGTAATTTTAATAAATACTCGTTGGAAGTTTTTTTTATCTTTGCTTTTCTGATTTAGCAAATTTATTCCATAAACATTTATTGATCTATTGTTGTATGGTAGACATAGTGCTAGGCACTACAGACAGTGTTAAAGTAGCTAAGTATGAATTCTTCCTTTTCTAAGCTTCGTCTCTGGCTATTCTCAATCCTTCCCCAACTACACTGAGTTTCCAAAGGTAAAATAGTCTTTTTTTCTTATACCCGCGCCTTTGCAAGATTCTGCCTCTCTTCTCTTTCCATTCCCCTTTCAACTTCCCGATCACCCACACGACATCTGTAAGGTGTCTTCTGATCCAGCAAAGAATAGTAGATTACATCATCTTTGTGTTATTGCTGTCCTTTGTACATCTCTTTGTTTGAGATTTATACTGTTGCTATAGAGGGAAGACAATAACTAAGTGAATAACTGAAGATGATGATAGGTGAACTGTCATTTTAAGAAGTGTGAGAAGAGTGCTGGGCAGACGCCCCAAGGATGGTAATGCCAGCAGGGAGAGCGTTAGCGTTCTCAGGGACCCAGAGCCATGAATATCAAAGTAAATTTTGGGTGCTCTAGTTATTTGTTATGGCTGGATGGATCATCATGTTATTCTAGGAATTAAAATTGTCATTAAGGAAGTTTGTAGTTATTTTTCTGAAAAGTTGTACATTGGTTGAATTTTTGTAAATTAAACCTGCTCTGTTGCTTGTGTTGTTATTCCAGAGTTGCTTTATCTTTCTGATGCGTTGGCTTCTAATACTTTAACTTTACTTTCTCCTGCTTTCCTCCAACTCCAAAAAGATTTGTAAATGAACATTTAAAATAATACTATGGTGAATTCATTTGTAAAGTGAAGCATTCACAGACATTTATTTTGTAAATTAGAATTTTTCGTATGTTATGTATTCCTAAAGTAGGATAGCTCCATAAATTAAATTGTTTATCATCTACTAAAAATAACTTAATAGCAGGTTTTAAAATTAAGAAATTGACACTTCATTGTACAATTTATCTGATCTCATTAGTCTGGATTAATGCTATAGTTAAGTTTGATAAATCAGTTTAGGGAAATGGAGAAAGCAAAATAGGGTATAAAATATGTAATACAGCTTTTACTTTTCTCAAATATTTGTTATGTTTTTAAAAATCATTTTATATCAAAGATAGTGTTATCATTATGATTAGCTTTCATCTGTTGAATACCTACTATGTTTTGGGCATTTATTAGGTATTTTACACATGGTTTATGATTCTCACAATAAGCCTATGAACCTTTTTATATTGATTATGATTATAGATGATGAAACTGATATGCTTGTAATGATTAAGTAGTTGAGTATTGTGTTGCTGGAAACTTTTTATCAGAGAAGGAGTAAATAATTATGAGAATCACGAGGTCAGTATCAGGACATGGATTCCATCCTTGTCAAGAGCCCATCACGGCATTCTTTGCTTGTCAGATAGTTTGTACTTTGGGCCTGAGATACTACTACTTCCTTGTCAGTGTAGTACTGACACTAAACTACTTGTCAGATGGTGGGAATTGTCCAATACCTTAGTGCCTAGGTCATCTTTGTTAGTAACACCTTTTTGGGGGGAAGGTTTGTTGTTTTAGATTTCACTTTATTTCCTGAGCTTCATTCAATAAACACTTAATGACTACCTACCACGTAATCTGTTCTATTCTAGATGTTTAGGGTTTACTTTACATTCTAATAGGATTGGGAGGAGAGACAATAAAGAATAAACACAATCAATCAATTGTATGGTGTATTAGAAAGTGAAGGAGCCAAGGAGAAAAGAAAAAGTAGAGCAAGGTAATGGGAATTGGGAATGTGAGGTGGAGATTGTGGTGGTTTGCATCTTAAATAAGTGTAGGCCTCCTTTAGAAGGTATTTTTTAGCAAAGCAATCACAAGGGAGGGAGAGCAAAGCCTTACGGGTAATCAGGGGGAAGTATATTGCAGGCAGAGGAATAGTCGGTGCAGAGCTTATAAAGAGCAAGAGTTTGTCTGATGTGTGTTTAGGAATGACAAGGAGGCTGATGTGGCTGGAATGGAGAAAGCCAAAGGTCATGTAGCTAGAGGTGAGGTTAGAGCTGAGGGGTAGGCAGGTGGTATAGGGCTGCTATGGTCTGAATGTTTGTGACCCCCCCACCTCCCTCCCCTGCCCCCCTGCCAAATTCATATTTTCTAGTCCCCAATGCAGTAGTATTAAGAGATGGCACCTTTCAGAGGTGATTAGGTCATGAGGGCTCCACCCTCATGAGTGGGATTATAAAAGAGGGAGCACGTTCACCCCTTCTGCCATGTGGGGCACCATTTTTGAATCCAGAGAGTGAGCCCTTACCAGACACCAAACCTGCTGCCTTGATCTTGGACTTTCCAGCCTCCAGAACTGTGAGCAATGAATTTCTGTTGTTTATAAATTACCCATTCTAAGGTATTTTGTTATTATATGCCATATGAACTAAGATAAGGGCCTTGCTGGCCATTATAAAGACTTTTTGGATTTGACGCTGAATGTAGTAAAGACTCATTGCAAGGTTTTGAACAGATGACATTATGATTTAATTTTAGAGGGATCTCTTTGGCTGCTCTTGAGGTTTGACTTTGAGTTATTGGGTAAGGGTAGAAGCCAGGAGGCAGTTAGGCAGCTATTCTATCAATCCAGACAAAACGTGATGATGACTAAGATGAGAATCATAGAAGTGGAGGTGGTGGGAAGTGGTCAGATCCTGACTGAGAGATAGGAGAGAAAGAGGAGTCAAAGATGGCACCAAGATACTTGTTCTGAGCAACTAAGCAACTAGAAAGATGAAGTTGCCATCAGTTGCGATGGGAAAGAAGGTGTAGGTAAAATAAGACTTCCATTTTGGGCTTTGTCAAGACCAAGAAATGCTAGGTTATTCCTGCTTTGACATAATTCTCTTTGGGAGATCGTGTCTTAAAGCAGACTGCCACCAGCCATTTTCTCTAATGATCATACTGAGTATTCTGGATATACATGCACACTGTCTTTTGCTAATTAGTTATTAATATTAGTGGAAACTAGTGAGTAGGTAAAAACACAAATTGAAGGATAGTTCTTTATTAGACACAAATAGAGCAAAACAATGTAAAATGTTGAAAATTAAATTTACCGGTTTTGTTGGTGGTAGTATTGTATTTTTCCTTATTACGTCGTTGTTTTACAAATTTTCTAACATAGTCTTCAGTTCCTCCATTTCTAGAGTGGCAATTGTTTTGTACATCAAAGAATACTTTTGTGTTATACATTCCTTACCGTAATAATCCTTCAGCTTTATAAAAACAAGATACTTTTGTAATGAAAGAGGTTTTTTTTTTTACTGCTTCAAGTTGCCTATAACTCCTTTGCCTCGTATCTAGTTATCTAAAATAAAACCACAAGTACTTTTATAGTAAGATGAATAGTTGTAGCATATCAGTGAGACTCTTCAGTGTGTTCTTGAATAGCTATATTGCTCAATAGTGAAAAGATGTTAAAATGAGATTTACTTGAGAGACTGATGGCTAGACCTGGATACTATTAAGAGTGTATTTGAGTAGCTTTATTAGCAGTGATTCTCTGCTAATGTGGAATTATGGATATTTCTAATTTTTAATGTAGTATTTCTATGGTATTTTAGAGATCTATATAATGAACAAATACTATTTTATAATCAAAAGAAAAAAAACAATTCAAAGCAGACACTTTAGGAGAATATAAGAGCCTTTGAAGTGATTCTGCCATTCTGATTTTTTTCTTTAAGATTTTGTAAAGCATTATTAAATATATTTATATATTTAAACTTTTAGAAATTTATGCTGCTAAAGAAAAAATTATTCATGACGCTTAAGGAACTGTCTGTTCAAGGGGGGACTATCAGATAGGTATAGGGACCACTGCAATGGGGTCTTGCCCACGGGGAGAGAGATTGAACTCAACTCTGAATATAAAAAAAAGTGAGAATTCATAGATAAGGAGTGGACGTGGGGATTTGTGGATGGAAAATTACTAAGAAGAAACATTAGAAGTTGGGGTGGAGGGACGTTCTGTCCAACCTGACCTAACAGAATTCTTGCTGTAGACAGGCCAGTGTGATCAGGTATCACCTGGGGAATGGTGAGGATAGGGAACCTAATCCGATATCGAAGGTGATCAGCTAAGGAGAATGGCTAATTGATTTAACAGCATTGTTGCTAAAATTGGACAATGTGGAGACAAACAGGGAATTCCAAAAGTTGGGGATAGTTGAAGAAGAGCTTGGAGGAACCTGAGCAGAGTTTGGTCAAGGAGAGACTCTTCGTCAATACTTCCTGACACCTGCATATAAAAATTTCAAATAGTTACTTGTATTAGGGTCATTCAGAAAATCAAAACTGATGTAAAGTATTGAATTAGAATTAGTGTTGACTTGGAAGGAATTTAATATAGGAAACTGTTTTTAAAGGTGTTAGAGGACCTTAAGGAGCCACCAGGAGGATGAGATTACCTGCTCCTGGAAGTTGCCACTGTCCCTAGCTTTCAGGTTCAAAGGGAGGAACCGAAGAGCTAGAACCATTTTCTTGATCCATTCACCCATTGGTGGACACCTAGGTTAATATCATCTCTTGGCTATTGTGAATAGTGCTGTAGTAAACGGGTGCAGATATCTCTTCCATGTACTGATTGTCTTTCTTTTGGACGTATACCCAGCAATGGGATTGCTCCTTTTTCTCCTGGAACTCATGTAATAAATAAAACAATAAATATTCTATTCCCATTACTGATTTTTTGTAATGCACCTTTATGATTCAAATCACTTTAATCACTCTATTATACTTCTTTATAATAAAATAATGTATTTTTCCCTTGTGAATTATGTCACAATTACTTTGGGAACCAGTAAATCTAAACTTTCACTTTGTGTTTTCAGTATCTACATACAAGAAATTTTGATAAATAACTAAAACATAAGGTAAAAATTTATTGCAAATGCATCTTTTGATGAGACGAGTTGAACATGAATTAGGGCACCTCGATTAAAGGAAACTCAGATGACGCCAATATTTTCAGTCATTCCTTTGTTTGGCACCTTGAGCCAACACTCAGTAAATCTGAATTTCAGATTGCTTTCCGGAATAAATACCTTAGTTTGTAGTCCCTCCAGTCATGCCTGAAGTGTTCCTCTTTCCCCACATTATAGCACCTTGATAATGGTGTATTATTGCCAATTTGATGGGTATAAAGTCGTATTATGTTTTAACTTGCAATTTGCTGAAGTGGAAATCTCTCTGTCTGTTAACCATGTGCTTTTCTCATTCATTGAATTGTGGATTTGTAGTTAGTCTTTGCCTATTTTTCTATTGTATAATGTCCTTTTTTTCCTAATCTTCAAGAGTTCTCTTGTATATTCTGTATAATATTCTCCATTGGTTATAGTTATTGTGGCAATCTCATGTCATTCTGTTTTGGGGGGAGGGTTGTTTTCTTATTTTTGTAGCCCTTTAAATTGGACCAATTCGTATTATGTCCCTCTTGTTTTATATTTAAACTTTAAGTTTTCCTCTAAGTAGTATTTTAGCAGCATCCTATGAATTTTAATATGTAGTGCTTTATCATTGAGTTCCATATATTTAATGGCTTATGCTTTTTTATTTAATCAAAGGGGTATTTAGTTTGTTGTTCATGTCATGTTATAGACAAAGAATACATTTTTTTATGATACTGACATTTTGGATTTTATCGAGCTTTCCTTTGCAGACTAGTATTCAGTGGATTTTTACATTTTTTTCTGGGCATGTTTTAAAATAATATATATTCTTTGTACTATCTTTAGTTATTGTAATTTTCTACAAGTTTACATTTAACAGCTTAATATTCACCTTTAATTGGTTTTATCTGATCCTAAAATTGCTGCATCAGATTTCTTTGGATTTATACATTCCTAGTATTTCTTTTCTTGTTTTAATTTTATACTTACGAGTATATGTTTATACGCACACACACATAACTTTATATAATACATAAATGTGATTAGCATACATACTGCTGTTTCCCCTCCTTTTATTTTCTGGGTTGGCTGTCGAGCCCTGTTTCAATTACACATGTATGCACTCCTTCTTGCTCCAGTGATAAGCACAAAGCATATGTGCTTTCACACATATAGTACCTAAATAAGATCATAGTAAATTCCTGCATTTTGCCTTTGTCACTCAAAAATACTGTTGTATTTTCCTCTAATTTGGTCTTGCGGCCTGTCTGTGGAGAGTGGCTATGAACTCTCGCCCTGCCCTCATGGGGCTCTAGGAGATTTGGTTGTGGGTCTTTACGGTGTGCCTTTCATGGGATACACCTTTATCCTGGTGTATGACCTAATGCCTTAGTGGGTGCCACCCTTGATCAGGTGTCCTTCTCACAGGAAACTTGTCTATACTGGCAGATGCCTCTGGTTCTTCTCTGACGTGGTCCAGTTTATTCCTACCTAGTTAGCCATCCTCTAGGAGAGCCCTGACCAGAAAAGAAGTTAGGTTTGGTGTGTCCCACAGGAGGTGACTCACCAACACACACGAAATAACAGAAGCAGTTTATTACAGATGCCAGAGAAAAGAGGTCAGTAGGGCCAACAGGAAATGAGAAGCCATCTGGGACACGCACGCTCACCAAGCAGGTGGGGAGCAAGAGGGACAACCAGGAACCTGTGGGTCAGAGCCTTTATTGGGGTCCAGGTGTTACCTAGGTGGGTTTCCTGCAGAGAGTTCTCATTGGTGGGTTTGGAGCAAGCTGCTGCAAGTTCCCTGGAGTCACGCTGTGACTAAAAGATGGTCACCATGGCACATCTGTGCAGCAGATGCAGGGTGTGTGGGTCAGTCGGGCAAGTCAAGTAGGTTGTATCTAGCTGACCTCCCATGCGGAGATGGTCACCACGAAGCAGTTATAGAAGGCAGATATCTGGATCGACCACGTTGAGGAACCAGGAGGAGGTAGAGAGCTGCAGAGTGTGCCGAGGGAAACTAAGCCATGCTTCTGGTATGAGCAAGTCCAGCTTATGTTCGAAATGGATGCAGAGGCAACATAAAATTATAGGAATTCACTGCAAACACCCCGTTATGCAATTATGTTCCTATTGATGGACATTCACTTTGTTTCCCTTGTTACTTACTGCTACTACCTAATATAGCTCCAAATAGTACTTTTATTTCTGGGAGATAGATTCTCTGCTTTGGGTTTTTTGGATTGAAGTGTGTTTATTTTTTAAATTTTAATTGTTGCCAGGTTGATATAGTATTGCCGGAGGGTATAATAGTATAATTATGTTTTTTATTAATCCATAATAAAAGAAAGTACCTGTTCCATTTTATCCCCACCAACAGTGTTACTTTTAATTTTTTGCCAGTCAGATAGAAACAAAGTAGCTCTTAACTACTGTAACACCTGTGGGTTGGAGGTCCCCAAGATCCCCTCACCTGCCAGGTTTGGCAATGGTCTGGGACAACTCACAGGACTCAGCATATGGTCATACTCATTGCTGTGAGTTATTACAGTGAAAGGATATATAGCAAACTCAGCAAACGGAAAAGGAGTGTGAGGCGAGGTCAGAAGGAAACCAGGCACAAACTTCTAATAGTTTCCTGCCAGGGGCGTCACATAGGACATACTAATTATTCCAGCCTTGACACATGTAAAATGTGTCTACCAGGAAGCTCATTAGAGACTCAGTGCTTAACATTTTTTTGGTGGGGGAGGTAGTCATTTAGGCATTCTCTGCCGAGGGCATACCAAAATTCCAGACTTCCAGAAGGAAAACAGGTATTCAGGATAAACCATGTTGTTTGTGCAGTTTAGGTACAGTGACCCACTCTTATCAATTATGGTGGTAGGAAGCCTCCCAAAATCTTAAGTTCCTGAAGGCCAACCTTGCAAGCAGGCCATCTTAAGGATAGCAATCTCAGGCCTGTTATGTAAAGTCTTTTCCTTCAGCTTTATTGAAATATAATTCACATACCATACAACGCACCCATTTAAAGTGTGCAATTCTGTAGTTTTTAGTATATTCACATATGTACATCCAGTCAATTTTGGAACATTTTCATCACCACAAAAAGAAGCTCTTTACCTTTTAGCTGTTATTGCACACCCCACCCCCACACCCCAGTCCCTACAGTCCTCACTTCTCCAGTCCTGAGCAACCATTAATCTACTGTCTGTCTCTATAGATTTCCCCGTCGTGGACATTTCATATGAATGGAATCACATAACACGTGGTCTTTGTGACTGGCTGCTTTTACTTGTCATGATGTTTTCAGTGTTCATCCATGTTGTGGCATGTATCAGTACTTCATTCCTTTTTGTGGCTGAATGATACTGCATTGGAGGAATTTGCTATTTTCTGCACAGCTTCCCAAATATTTACTGGAAGAATGACTATAGAATAATATTTGCATTCCTGGGATAAACCCTCTTGTCATTCTTTTCTGTAGTACATTATTCTTTTGACACATTGATAGATTGTTTGCTAGTGTTTTATTTATAATTTTTGCACCTATAATCATATGTCACATTGGTATGAGGTTTATCATGTTTTGGTATTAAGAATATGTTTCCTTTATGAAATAATTTGGGGTTACTGTGTATTTTATATTCCCTGTCGCCTGCAATAATTTGACATTAGAATTAACAGTTATTGGAAGTTTAGATAAAATTTAACTTTAAATATGATCCTGATGCCATTTTTAGTGTGAGAGCTTTTGTCACCTTTCTGTTTTCTTCTAAACTATTAATAGTCTTTTTAAGTTTTCCAGTTTTCTTGGGTTAATTTTGGTGATTTGTATTTTGCTAGGAAATTACCTATTCCTTTAGATTTTCGGAGTTACTGCTGTAATATTTAAGTGGTATTCTTTTACAGTTCTTTTGGTTTCTTATGTATCTGTGGTCATTTCTCCTTTATCAATTTTATTAGTGTTTATATTTCTGTTTTTCTTTTTGTCCTTAAGCTTGTGAAGATGTTTATTATATTAGGTTTTACAAAAATTTAGTTTTGAATTTATTTTTTCTTTCTATTGTTTGCTTATAAATCGACTTGAAAATCTCCTCTCTTTAGTGTAAGGTTTCACAATTTTCATCCAACTTTTTTCCCCACATGATATTTGGAATTTTCAGATTATCTATTCTGTTTGTCCCTGAGTTTTTCAGACTTCTTTAATTCTTGGAAATTCTTAATCATTTCTAGAGATATTTACTTAATGTACTTGTTTCCCCTTCTTGCTAGCAATCTTATTAGATAGATATTGACATTTAAAAATTTTATCCATGTCTCATAGCTTTTAAACAGTGTTTGTTTTCTACTTCTTTATTACTTTTTTAATGCTTTGTAGGTGAATTTCTTGACCTGAACTTACAACTCACTAATATGTTCTCCCCCTCTATTCAATTTGCTAGTTAACCCATCCTTTGAGTGTTTCATTTCAGCAGTTTTTAAAATCCACATATATCTTCAATTGGTGAATATTTATTATGTTTGTTTTAAATTTGTGTTCTCTTGAGTCTATTCTTTCTGTTTCCTGTCTGTTGCCTATCTTTCATAGCCTGATTCATTTTTCCTGGGAGTACCCAGTTAGGACCTAGCAATATTTGGGGAGAAGGGTGAAAGACGAGGCTCTAATTTGTGTGTCTTCAGGTGATTTCAGCGAGTAGAGGAAGGGGTGGGTCTTGATTCAGGGTGATGCTGGTTGAGAGATGGTTCCAAAAAGGAACTTCCTGTTACCTGCCTAGAGGCATTATCTTCTCCCAGGTCGTGCTATCCCTGTTCCAGTTTTGGAATGGGGGTGAGGACACAACACACAGGGGTCACCTGTACTTATTACTACTCCCCAAACTGGTTGTGCTCTGGTGCTTTCCTGATGTAATAATAATCTCCCTTACTCTTTTGATGGCACTGGGGTGGTAGCAGAACTTTCCCATATTATTGCATTGCGCAGGGTGGGAATTCTCTGCCCAAAGCAATGTTAGGACTAGAAAACGTCACAACTGGATAGATCTTTCCCAGTCTGTAGTATTTGGCCTGCTCCATCTCTTGGCTCCCACTCTAGAAGCCAGTCACTTTTGGTCCCCAGTATTTCTACCTGTTTCTCATTAGACTACTTTTTGCTTTTGTGTAATCTGCAGGGTTGAGGGGGAGGATGGAGAACCAGGACCACATACTAGTTTGAAATCTTGTGTAGGAATGGAAGTCACAATATTTTTAAATTATCTGTTTCTGTTTGTGGCCCTCACCAAACTAAGTCCCTCATGGGTGGTGATGTCTTCATACTCCTTAGCACAGTTCATGGTGCACACTTGTTGCCTAATAAAGTTTGTCGAAAGAATACCACTTCAAAAGGATTCTTCATCAAAAATATGAATTTATTACCAATACAGAACTCCCTTAATGTTGTGAAAACATGACTAAACTTATTAAAAGCTTAATTTGTATGCAGAGTTTCAGGATCATTTAGATCACTTTAAAGGAGGTTGCAAATCGTAGAGTTAAAAAGAAGAAAACAGCTAACATAATACAGTCGTTTCTCGACATCTGTGGTGGGTTGGTCCCAGGGCCTCCTGCGGATACCACAATCTGTGGATGCTCAAGTCCTACAGCAGGCCCTGGGGAATGCACAGGTTCTCACAGTTGACCCTGTCTGCGGGGTCCTCATCCTGTGAACACTGTATTTTCAATGCCTGGTTGGTTGAAATCCACAGATACACAACTCGCGGATATGGTGTTGACTGTATGGTGTTTTATAATTCTCGGAGCATTTAACCTGTGTTAAAGCAAGGCTGTTACTGTTACCCTCATTTTGTAGGTGAAGAAGCTGCGAATCAGAGGTGATGAGAATGTATCTAAGACCAAGCAGCCAATAAGTGGGCCTGGAAACAAAGTCTCCTGACTTTAATTCTTTTAGAAACTGATGCTTTTCTTCTTTATTTTTCAATGCTTCACTGTCTTAAGTGGGTATTTGATCAATGAGATTGAATTGACCCGTGCCATTCTGTCTCTCATCTGTCTCTCATTCTGTCTCTCATTTCCCATGCTGTGAAAATGGAACTCAGTGAGTTTCACCCAGAGTTTAAAACCAAAGTTCTTACAAAGAACTTACACGACCCTACATGATCTCTTTCCCATCTTCTCTTTTAATCTATACTACTTTACTCTTTGTTCACGTTTCTTCTGCCACACTGGGCTTTTTACTGTTCCTGCACCATACCAAATATGCTCCAACCTCAGGATCCTTGAAGTTGCTGTTCACTCTGCTTGGAATTCCTTCCCTCTGATGGCTTCACCTCCTTCAAATCTCCGTGCAAATGTACCTTCTCAATGAGACCTTCCTTCACTGTCCTACCTAAAAGTACAAACTCCCACATTGTACACACTTCCCATCCCCCTAGCTTACATTGTTTTTCTGTTATTACTTATCATATAACCCTTCTAGTACATTCTATAATTTGTTACTCATTGTGGTATTGTCTGCCTTTCCTCATTATAATGTTAGTTCCAATGCTTGGTATGATACATGGCTCAATGAATGTTTATTGAATGAAAGAATGCAGGAAGGAATTTCAGATGATTAAACAAAACTGGTAGTAATACAAGCATACCTTGGAGATAATGCAGGTATGGTTCCAGACCACTTAAAATAAAGTGAGTCACATGAATTTCTTGGTTTCCTGGAGCATATAAAATTTATGTTTATACTATACTGTAATCTATTAAGTGTGCAGTAGGGTTATATCTAAAAGAAATGTACAAACCTTAATTTAAATATACTTTATTACTTAAAATGCTAACAATCATTTGAGCCTTCATGAAGCAAGTCACATCTTTTTGCTGGTGGAGGGTCTTGCCTTGGTGTGGTTAGCTGCTGACTGAATCAGGGTGATGATTGCTGAAGATTAGGGTGGCTCTAGCAATTTCTTAAAATAAGACAACAATGGAGTTTGCTGCATCAATTGACTCCTCCTTTTATGAAAGATTCATCTGTAGCATTCAATGCTGTTTGATATCATTTTACCCACAGAACTTCTTTTCAAAATTGGAGGCAAACCCTGCTACTGTTTATCAATGTAATTTTCTAAATCCTTTATTGTCATTTCAACAGTGCTCACAGCATCTACACCAGGAGTTCATTTCATCTCAAGAAACCACTTTCTTTGCTCAT
>NW_012147864.1:1670070-1674192 GCF_000956105.1 Propithecus coquereli
AAAAAAAAAAAAAAAAAAAGTTTTATCATGAGATTGCAGCAATCAGTCACATTTTCTGATTCCACTTCTAATTCGAGTTCTCTTGCTATTTCCACCACATTTGCAGTTAATTCCTCCACTGAAGTATCGAACTCCTCAAAGTCATCTATGAGGATTGGAATCAGCTTCCTCTAAACTTCTGTTAATGTTGATATTTTAACCTCCTTCCATGAATCATGATTGTTCTTCATGGCACCTAGAATGGTAAATCCTTTCCAAAAGGTTTTCAATTTACTTTGCTCAGATCCATCAGAAGAATCAATCTGTGGTCGCTATAGCTTTATGAAATGTATTTCTTATAAGACTTGAAAGTCAGAATTGCTCCTTGATCCATGGGCTGCAGAATGGTGGTTTTGTTAGGTATGAAAATAATATTAATTTCCTTGTGCATCTCTATCAAAGCTCTTGGGTGACCAGGTACATTGTCAATGAGCAGTAATATTTTGAAAGGAATCTTTTTTTCTGAGCAGTGCGTCTTAACAGTGGGCTTAAAATATTCAGCAAACCATACCGTAAACACATGTGTTGCCATCAGTCTTTATTGTTCCATTTCTAGAGCATAAGCACAGTAGATTTAGCATAATTCTTAAGGGCCCTAGAATTTTCAGAATGGTAAATAAGCATGGCTTCAACTTACAGTCACCAGTTGCATTAGCCCCTAACAAGAGAGTCAGCCTTTCCTTTGAAGTTTTGAAGCCAGGCATTGATTTCAGCTCTTTAGCTATGAACATCCTAGATGGCATCTTCTTCTAATGGAAGGCTGTTTCTTCTATGTTAAAAAAACTCTGTTGTTTAGGGTAGCTACCGTCATTAGCTTTTTAGCTAGATTTTCTGAATAATCTGCTGTAGTTTCTACATCAACACTTGCTGCCTCACCTTGTACTTTTACGTTATGGAGACGGCTTCCTTTCTTAAACCACGTCAACCAACCTCTGCTAACTTCCAACTTTTCTTCTGCAGCTTCCTCACCTCTCAGCCTTCACGGAATTGAAGAGTTAGGGCCTTGCTGTGGATTAGGCTTTGGCTTAAGGGAATATGGTGGCTGGTTTGATTTCTATCCAGACCACTCAAACTTTCTTCATATCAGCAACAAGCTGTTTCATGTTCTTATCTTTCTTGTGTTCACTGGAGTAGCACTTTTAATTTCCTTCAAGAACTTTTCTTTTGCAGCCCCAGCTTGGCTGTTTGGTGCAAGAGGCCTCGCTTTCAGCCTCTATCGGCTGTTGATGTGCCTTCCTCGCTAAGCTTAACTTAACCATTCCTAGCTTGTGATTTAAGGTGGCAGAGGTGAGACTCTTCTTTCACTCTTATTAATTGGCCTGATTTCAACATTGCTGTGTCTCAGGGCATAGAGAAGCCCAAGGAGAGGGCGAGATACTGGGAACAGCTGGTCACTGGACAAGTCAGAACATACACATTGATCGATTAAGTTCATCATCTTGTGTGAGCATGGTTCGTGGCACCCCAGAACAATTACAATAGTAACATCAAAGATCACTGATCACAGGTCACCTTAATAGATATGATAATAATGAAAAAATTTGAAATATTGCAAGAATTACCAAAATGTGACACAGAGACATGAAGTGAGCCTATGTGGTTAGAAAAATGGTGCCAATAGATTGGCTTGATGTAGGGTTGCCACAAACCCTGTTAGAAAGGCAGTATCTGCGAAGTGCTGTGAAACAAGGTATGCCTGTACTTGATTGTTTTTAATTCATAAGTTTAACATTTAAATTCCTTTTAAACAGCATGCATTTGTAAATAACATGGAACTTTAATTCACTAAGATTTGTTTATCAATTAAAGGTTTCTTTCAAGTAATTATACATATCAATGTACATAAAATCTGACTTTTTTGGAAAAGTATAATTCTGTGTGTCAGATAAAAATAATAGAGTCTGCAGATATGTATTTGTTTTAATAAAGCAATTTAGTGTTAACGGCTATAGGATACCAGCTAAGATCTAATTTATTTCTACTTTTTGTAGAATATTTTCCTTATGAAACCGTGCTTTAAATGCTACAAGCTTAAGGTGGGTAAAGATTAATGTCACACTGGAATCTTTAAAAATTGTAATAATGAAATGTTTTCCTTTTCATATTTTAGAATATTATTAGTTCTGAGTCTTTTTAGTATGAATTTTAATTTTATATTCAGTATCTGTGTTCAAATAGCAAAGTAGGAATTTTCTTATTAGCATTTACTTTTATGTAAACATTTCTTTTCTTTCTTATAGATTTGCTTTGAAGTCACGTTGATATGAAATATGGAGTCACCTTTGATAACTTCACCTGGGAAAGAGAGACTTCTTATTAAAATTATATAAGGACAACAAATGACCAAAGGAATCATGCCAAATTCCAACTCTACATCTTTTTGTATCATCAAGATATATTTTTTAATCCATCAAGACAAATGACTTGTATGTTAAAGGAAATGATTTGTTCATCAATATTATTTTTAGCAGTTTTAAAGGAATCTTTTTCAACTTTATACAACTCTCATAAAATTTACATATAAAAATTTTTAAGACCTTGTTTAAAATAGCTTTCTTTTTGAGCACTCAGAGCTTCAACATTTACACACCCATTTTTACTTGTCAAAGTCCTCAAAAATTTATAACATCAGAAAAGATATGTACTTGGATACTTACATTATTATAACAGAGTACAGTGCATTTAAGTGGACAATTGAAAACATTGTCCATTTTATCATCAGAAATATCACATAAAAGTATACAGTTCTTAGCTTTAATGCAAACAAAGTTGCTTGAAAATGGCATGGGTAAAATTCTTACGGAAACCTGGTGGCAATCTTGGAAAAGTTTATCAGCCTGGGAGTATGCTATCACTAGCCCCTACCAAAGGCTTGTTAAATGAACCAGGACAGAACAGCTGCTTTCTTAATAGTGCTGTACAGGTGAGACCATAATGGTAAATTTTTAAAAATATTTTTCAGGAAATCCCTTGTTTAATGCTTATTTAACTCATATTTTAAGAATAAAGTTACTATTGACTGGAATGACTTTTTAATATCACTTTTAATGGGAACAAAAATATTTTGGCTGGGCATTTTGTTTTTTATAATAAATGGAAATGGTTATTTCAATAGAATGATGTCTTACTATGATATAAAAACCTTTTGATTTAAAATGTTTATTTAGTAGATTAGGAATAGTTTTCTAAAATATGTAAAAACTTTTGTTTTACTCAGCTAATACTCCTCTGCCCCCTTTTAAAAAAGGGAATCCAGGATAAATCTCAATACCTGGGATAAAAAGAAATAAGCTGCTTGGATTGAAATGAGAATGCAGAGTTTTTGTTCTGAGTACTTGTTCACCTTCCCACTGTGGCCCTTAAATCATCTCCATGGGATCCTAATTATGGCACCACTGTTTGGGTTAAATTGAAAGTTAATCCATTTTGTATCAATCCTCGTTGGAATTCTTTTAATTATCATATGTGTGTTAACCAGCTTTCTGCCTTAGGTGAATATCCTTTCTTATGTATAACAATAGTTTTTATTCAACAGTTCCAGATTTTGTAGGGTCCTGTGTTCTTCTGACTGTCGACTATAGAATACTGAAGATGAGGGCGATTTAGAACATGAAATGTTTTTCTATTGACCCTGGAAGATACCTCAAAAGAATTCATTTAAAATGAATCACTTTTTACATATATTCATTTTTTTCTCTTGAAAACTGAGAGAGAGAAAAATATTGGTTGATTAGCTCATTTGATAAATAAACACGTCTAGAGTGGGTCAAGTGTATAGACATCTGACTCAGACCTATGTTCTCAATTGCCCTCTACCTAGGACAAACATCAAACTTGAAAGTTCTTTAATTCACTCAGGGAAAGAGAAGAAATTGGTATTAGGAAAGCATTAATTCTAATTTATTATACTTTAGGACCCTTCAGAGGTGGTCATTGATTCTGTCCTGGCTCAGAGACCCCACTGGCATTAAGTACTGTGAGAAACGCAGAAAAATATTTATGGAATGACACTGGATATAGGAATATCAGATACCCAAAGACCTGGAATTAAATCCTTTTGATTGAATTGCGTCTGCCATATAA
>NW_012147864.1:1675587-1679376 GCF_000956105.1 Propithecus coquereli
TTTTAGCTGGGAGAAAGGAGAGATCCTGAATGGATTTTCTTAGTTACATCATTTGAGGACATGACTAAAAGATTAGGGAAATTTGAAGGTCTTGTTTATTGTACTCGTAATAAGAGCCACAGATAGCTGCTGGTATTCACTGCATGACAGCTGAGTACCAGCCCAGCTCTACACACATTACATGTTGTCACCTATTATTTAATCCTCATAGGGACTCTGCGAGACAGGCACTGTTATTATCCCCATTGTACAGAATGCAGGTTTTTCAGAATGATCTTGAGTACTGGGCTGATTTATTTCAACAGTTACAGTCTTTTTTGTTTGTTTTGCCTTTTGTCTTTTAGTAGCAGATGATGAATAGATAATTGCAGCAAATATATTCAGGTTATTTCTTAACGGCTGCTTCATTACCACACAGACAGTCTTTCTTTTTCGGTATGCTGTGATCACACACACCTCTGCTTACCCTTTTTTCTTGCCCCAACTCACTGACCCCTGTTTAGTACACTCTGGCTTTAAAGTCTAATGATATTTGTTTTCTAGATTTTGGTTTGTTCCGAGTATTATAGTCACTTCCTCTTTCATGTCTCAGCCAAATCCTCTATTTAGTATCCCATGTTTCCTGTTCATATCAAATCCTTAACTGAGGAGTCAGTTTTGCCCTAGTCTACGCCTGTCAGGGTTTTTCATGTGAAACAGTATCTTCTAAATCCATCTTTTATATGTGAGTAGCATGTATGTGGTGGTGTTATACTTGCTGTTATTTCTAGTAGTTGTATATGTCTGGTTATGTACAGGAGAGTAAAGAAGTTACTTATTAACCTTTTATAATTTTTAAAATATCTAAATCTGTCTCTTTTCACAGCAAGAAAAATCTCACTGTGTTTCTTTTTCCTTCCCATCTCATTGCTTTTTAGGTTTTATGGCAATTAGATATATTCCGACGAAGCTTGCGGATTCTGACTGGGCATGTTTGCCAGGGAGATGCCTGCATATTTTGTGCATTGAAGGTAACCTTTTAATAGTTCTGAAAAATTACTATCAATTGTTTCTCCAAAAATTTAATTTTGATAGTTGACCTATTCAGTCAATTTGTTTGTAACTAAAGTTCACTGTTGAGCAATTTATAGTTTTGAAGATGAATTCTGTGGCTTATTCAGTTTATGTTTTCATTGTCCACTTTTATATAGTATAGTTAAAATTTAATATTTTAAGTAATATAAAATGGTTAGGAATGCTATATTTTTCATTATTTTGAAATAATTTTTTATTCGTTTTAGCAGATGTTTTTGAGCTTCTATCGAGTTCTGGGTCCTCCTGTAGTTACTGAGCATACAGCAGTGAACAAAACTGATAAAAATCCTTGTTCTGATGTAGCTTATGTTCTTATGAGAGAGGGAACAAAAAGTAAGCAAAATATAGAGTATGTTAGATGATGCTAATTGTAACAGTGGAACAATACAGCAGGGAAAGAGCATAGGGCCAGGAAAGCCCCACTGAGAAAGCCTCGTTTGACTCAAGACCTGGAAAAGGTGATAAAGCGAGCTGTAAGGCCAGGTGTTGGGAGAGCCTTCCTGGCGGACGGAGAAACAGCCACTGCAAAGGCCTGGAGGTGGCGGAAATCCGGGCGGCAGAAGCTGTGTGAGCAAGAGAGAAAGGGCGGCGGGAGTGAGAGCAGTTGAGGTGGGCTTTGGAACACGTCTGCAGGTTCTCTTGCACTCTTCCTCGTCCAAAGTCTAGTTCCTTGAATATGGGCTGGCCTTAATGACTGATTTCTATCAAATGGAATGTGGCAGAACCGATGCTGCAAGACATCTAAGGTCAGGTTAGATTAGAAAAGGTGATACAGCTCCCGCCCAGCTCCTTCTGAGGGGCTCCTTCTTGGAAGTGAGCCACCAAGCTGTGCGGAACCCAGGTGGCCACGTGGAAAGGCCACACGGAGGCGTTGTGGACACAGCGAGAGCAGAGGTCCCACCAACAGCCAGCATCAATCGCTGGACATCGACCTGCAGGTGATTCCAGGTCCCAGCGTTCACAATGTCCCCAGCGACTCCAGGTGGAGCAGAGATAAGCTTTCCCTGCTCAGATTGCAGAATCATGGTCAAAATAAATGTGTCTTATTTTTAGTAACTAAGTTTTGGGTGGTTTGTTACCAGGCAATAAATAACTAGAGAGGGGTTCAGATTGTATAGGGCTTCGCAGGCCTTTGTGCGGACAGTGACTTTCTCTCTGATTTAGGGAGTTTTGGGATTGTTTTTAAGGGGAAGAGTGATAGAATGTGTTTTAACTGGATATAACGTTTGAACTAGATCCTTTTGGCTGCTGTGCCGAGAAGAATAGAAGGAAGACAAAGAGGGAGTTCGGTATATATTAGCAACTGTTTGTGTCACTGAAATCTCTTGTCCCAGAATTTAAGATTTTATTAACATGTTTTAGAGATAAATGTTTCATTCTTTTACATTCTTGAATAGTCTTAATAAATACACACATATATACACAGGAAAAGAAAAAAATTTACATGCCTTCATTTCTTTATGTTCCTGAAAAGGTGGTTAGAAACTTACTGACTAAAAATAAGACACATTTATTTTGATTACAAATCTGCAATTTGGGCAGGGACAGCGTATCTCTGTTCCACTTGGCATCACTGAAGGAGGAACTTCTATGTTCTCTTTTTCAGAACATAATGAAATAAGGTTATTGTTACGAGATGAAGAATGATCCTAGATCAAATTACAGTATCACATTTTATTTACACCGCAGTAAATTTTGAATGTTTTGTCCCATTGTAAAAGCTAGCATAGTTTAATTTCCTAGCCCAGCTCTTTCAGAGCCCGGCACAGTCACCTACCCACCCCCTCTGCTTGCCTTGTCCCCATAAATACGTTGCACCCTAGCCAGACGGTCCTCCATTTCTCAGAGCTGGCTCCCGTCTCCACGTCTCTTCATTGTCATTCCTTTTGTCTGGAATGCTTTTCTTCCAGACGTCCTCATGTCTAACACCCTTATTTCCTTTGCCTCTCCTCAAACTTCTTTATTCCATCAGCGAAGCCTTCCCTGACTGCCCTAGGTAAAAAGTAAGCCGCCTCTCTCTATCCTACGCCTGGCATTCATAGCCCCATTACACTTATTTTTCTCTCTGGTATGGTATTAATATTTCTTTATTTGTCTCTATTATACTTACCACATTCTGACGTACTATATAATTAATTTGCCTTCCCAGTGCTACTACTAGAATGTAAGCTCATATGGGCCAGTCATCACCTGTTTTCTAGTGTAGAAAAATACCTGACATATACTAGGCAAGCAAACAGTATCTCTCCAGTGAATGAATGAATGACAGTCTTGTGTGGGATTAAGATCTTAAACATTCCATGGCAAAGTTAATTACCTAAATGAGAGATAAAAGCTGGAAAGCTTTTTTCTTGCTTAAATTCAGTAATGAAAATAGAAAACCAGATTAGCAGCTATAATCTCATGTTCTTGAATGATGTTTCCATAGTTTCTTAAGCCTAGGTTAGAAATACAGGCTGAGTATCCCTTATCTGAAATGCTCAGGACCAAAAGTGTTTTGGGTTTTGGATTTTAGAATATTTACATTTATATATTTACCAGTTGAAAATCCCAAATCTGAAATTGCATTTCCTTTGAGCCTCATGTCGGTGCTCAAAAAGTTTCAGATTTTGGAGTATTTTGGATTTCAGATTTTCAAGTTTGGGATGCTCAACCTGTAATTCTCTAAGTGAGGAAAATTGATGTTGGGGACGGGGGAGCCTTTTCTTACAAGGT
>NW_012147864.1:1679566-1680601 GCF_000956105.1 Propithecus coquereli
AAAGAAAAAAGTGTATATTGCTAGAAACTAATTAATTCAACAACTAGCTTAAACTTTAATTTTTTAAAATAGACAGTAGAATATAATCAACATTTTGAAATGAAATAGGATAAGGATTAACTAGAATAATTATTTTGTGATAGGGATTTGTTGAAATGGGCTTTACACTATTATTTTGAATACTGTAATGTACAGAGAACTTTAAAGAAATCACGTAAAATGTTTTTTCTGTAGTTTGATCCCGTGTAAACTTAAAAATGTTGATAGTATCAGAAAACATTCCAGTTATATTCGAAAGACTTCGCTACCTATATAAACAGATGATAGAGGGCATCTTATTTTGGCTGAATATTTTAAACATTTATCTGTTGAGCAAGCAGCACAATTACATAGGTATGGCATATCAGTGTGGTTTTAACTTCTCCGAGTTAGAAGCAAAGTTATGATATTTAATAACTAACATTTATTGTGTTCTTACTGTGTACTAAAGGCTTGACTGAACATTACATGTGTTACCTAATTTAATCCTTTTAACAGCCCTAAGGTGTGGGGGGGTACTACATTTATCCTTACTTTACTGATGAGAAAACTGAGTCCAGAAAACATTTTTTCTGAGTCAGTACAAGAGCTGGTAAACAGGAAAGCCGGAATGAGCACCTGGGTGGCTTGCCTTCAGATGTCGTGTTACTAACCACAGCGCCATACTGCTTCTAAAGTTGTGTTGCCATCGATCTCCATGTTGGTTGGTAAAATGGATTTCAGTGTTTTTTATGATATGATAGGATATGAAATGCAAGGAAATTATTGAACATTGTCAAGTCCTTTGAAAAACACTGGGTTATTTCCGATAGATGAATGGGACATACTAGTTATGCTTTAAGAAAAAGCAGCTTTTAAAGGGGAATTCTGAAATGACCTTTAGTTACGGAGTAGTTGAAAATATAGGAAACATTAAAACCAATTTGTTTTTATTAACTTTTTATTAATATTTTTAGCTGGGAGAAAGGAGAGATCCTGAATGGATTTTCTTAGTTA
>NW_012147864.1:1686716-1688897 GCF_000956105.1 Propithecus coquereli
CCGCATCAGAATCATCTGGGGGAACAGTTTAAAAATGGGCCTCACCTCAGGCTTATGTGGTTAGAATCTCTGAGGGTGGGACCTGAGAACTGTACACGTTTAAATTTTATGCTTGCTAACATTTGATTTGGAGGCTGCTTCAGACATTTCTACGCTTAATATGAATAATCAATTTCCATATGGAATTTCAGGCCAAAAATTGTTTTGTATTAATTTCTGAGTATCTCTATGTTATAGTGAAATTATTGAAATGTTTTTAAAGTTGTTGGCACTAAACTTACTGACATCCTTGTTGATCCCCAGACAATATTTGCACAGTTTCAACATAGTCAGGAAAAAGCACTTCCCTCGGATAACATAAGGCATGCTCTTGCAGAAAGCTTCAAAGATGAGCAGCGATTTCAGCTCGGCCTCATGGATGATGCTGCAGAGTGCTTTGTAAGTATTTCTGAGTATCCGTAAGAAGTCAGGAGAGTAGTTTTCATTCCTTAGATCGGTGGTCCCCAACCTTTTTGGCACCACTGACGGGTGTGGAGCAGAAGGTGTAGCTCAGGCGGTGATGTGCTGGTGGAGAGGGGCTGGGCTCTGAATACAAATGAAGTTTCGACTGCTCGCCTGCTGCCGTGTGAGCCCCTAACAAGCTGTTCGGGGGGGCGGGCTGAGGACTGCAGCTGTAGATGATGCAAATTTTGAAACAAATGAAAAACTTTAGAACAGTTGAGAAGTGTTAGAACTGGCTAGTGGATCCATGTCTTACCTGTCCTTCAAGGCTCAAATTATTTTATTTTAATTTTATTGTAGAGATGGGATCTCCCTGTGTTGCCCAGGCTGATCTCAAACTCCTGGCCTCAGGTGATCCTACCGCTTTGGCCTTCCAAAGTGCTTGGATTACAGGTGTGAGTCACCACACCCAGCCTCGAGGCTCAATTTAAATCCATCTGTTTTGTGTTGTATTTTTGGTTTTGATTATTTGTGTTGCTCTAATTTTTACCAAGTATTAGGCCACCAAAAGCCTTACTGAATATAAGTGAATGCCACCTAAGTCAGCGTTGTGCCTCCAGAAGGTTTGCATGTGTGACGGACGTGTTCCCAGCAGCAACATTTCTCACTACGCGCAGTGGTTCTCACGGGGAGAGGGGGATTTTGGTGGGCAGTTACTCGGGGCAGCAGTTCTCATACCCGCATTCCAGGTTGAGAATCGGTGAGGTTGGTGTTCTGAGGCTCTGTGTTACCACTATATTATTAAGTAGAGCATTTCTTTGATCAGGTGCATACCTTATACACGTTCTAAAATATGTATGTTAATTATTAAATGTCTCAGTAATATAGATGTCAGCTACATTTAAAATGTAATAACCATTTTTTCTCTCTTGGTTCTTGGTCCTGTTCCTGTTTAGCAAATTCTGTGAATTCTTCTTCACAAACCTTTTTAAAACGTTTTCCTTTCCATATTTTCCTACCACAACTTCTTTCAGTTCAGGCCTTTGCTGTCAGCATAATTAAGCCTCCTACTAGTGTCCATTCAGCCTGTCCCTTTATCGTCTATTTTTAAATAACCACCAGATTCATATAAATTTCTTCAGGTTAATGCTTACTCTTCAAATATTTCTGCAATTCAAATGTAGACTTTTTATTCTCCTCTTTAAGGCCCTTTACAACTATACTTGATCTTATCTCTTTGCTTCCCCGCTAAATTTTTATTCCTAATGAGATGGTTCCATTGTGTTCCTCATACACATTTTTTATATTCCTGGTTCCTTTGCTCAACTTCCTAATATCCTCACAACTTTTTAAATCTATCATTTTGTCAAGGTCCAAACTAAGTCATGCCTCCCAGGTAATACATGACTAAATTATCCCAATCCATTCCCTGAATTTCTGTAGAATTTAATAACTATAGAATCCACTTGGCATTTATGTGTTATTATTTACCTTTTTTTTTAAATGAGCATCTTTATGTTTTTTTTAGAAAGATGGAAAGATCATCGACTAGCACATTGCCCGGCACACTTACATGTTGATTAAAATGTGTCAATAATGACACACACAGTAATAAAATGCACTTTTCATGATTGTTCTTTTTATAATTGATCCATTGTTTAAAAGATAAATACATTTTATACAATACTGAGCTTTATAATTTTACTTTCACTTAAATGTATTAATACATGATGTGATAAT
>NW_012147864.1:1688947-1695197 GCF_000956105.1 Propithecus coquereli
TTGGCATTTATGTGTTATTATTTACCTTTTTTTTTAAATGAGCATCTTTATGTTTTTTTTAGAAAGATGGAAAGATCATCGACTAGCACATTGCCTGGCACACTTACATGTTGATTAAAATGTGTCAATAATGGCACACACAGTAATAAAATACACTTTTCATGATTGTTCTGTTTATGATTGATCCATTGTTTAAAAGATAAATACATTTTATACAATACTGAGCTTTATAATTTTACTTTCACTTAAATGTATTAATACATGATGTGATAATTTATGCAATATTTAGAAATTCAGGCTTAAATTATTGAATGGTTTTAGGGCAGAGGAGGGGGAAGTTAGCTAATGAAAAGAATCCATTGGTTAAGTTTTGATAAAAAGAAGGATTATTATGTTAAAGAAATACCCCTTATTGATCTGTGTTATAAATCTAAACATTCATATGAAATTTGTTGCAGAGCACATTGCCTGCATTATGGTGTTAGTGTAGATACAGAGCCTTTACTCCGCTGTAAGTTATATGGACTATCTGGATGATCCAAGTAGGATTTTTCAAAAATTATCTGATTTTTCTTAATATGAGAATGCTGGGAATACAGGAAAATATTAATGTGTTTTCTGATATTAAATTCTAGATATCAGCCACCATGGGTTGGTTTTTAAAAGGATTTAAAAAATCTTTGTTAAAATCATATATTACATTACGATGTTTCTTTCATTAAATGTTTTTTTAAGCTAACGCTACAAAAGGTGAATAATCGAACACTTGAAGTGTTGATTAGAGACGAAAACTGAAAAGCAACAATATGTATGGCATTCCTAAATTTATACTTTGGAAAATCTTCAATTAAAAAGGGTAGTATTTGAAGTTTTCCCTGCAAGATCAGTAGCTCATTCGTCTTTATTTTTAAATTAGGAAAATATATTGGAGAGGATTCATTTTCACATAGTGCCAAGCAGAGATGCAGACATGTGTACCTCTAAGTCTTGTATCACTCACCAGAAGTTTGCTATGACTCTTTATGAACAGGTGAGATGGCTTAGTTATTTTATTAGATACCGTATTTATGTATTATGATTGATAGATTAAACATATGTTTTTACCTATAGTGTGTGTGTCGTAGCTGCGGAGCATCATCAGATCCCCTGCCTTTTACAGAATTTGTGCGGTACATTTCTACAACAGCCCTGTGGTAAGAACCTATTAAAGCATATTTACCGAAGATGTTAATAACACATTCAAGTACATTGAGCACTTACTGTATAAAACCATAACATACATGAATTTCCCCTCTCTGAGGCTAACAAATATGCTACCATCAGAGGTACTAAATGATATTTCTCTCAGTTGGATGTTTGTAATTTGGCCTAATATATGTATAACTTAGTGAAATGTACAAAATACTAGTCAAAATTTATATCTATTTATATTTATAGCAAGTTTTTGGAACTGTGAAGGGGAGCTTAAAATGACAAACTCAGTGGTAAATGGAACTGCACGTGGTTTCTTCATTTTTGTTAAGATGTTCCCTTTGTAAAGGCCATGTGTCCTGTCAGCTCCACTATGTCCCTTCATGGTGATAAAAGCTAGAGTAAGCAGAAAAGAAAGAAAAATGTGAACATAATTCTCAAGTTATGACATTTGAGGGCTCAACATTGACCTTAAATAAAAATTTGCCATGCTTGCCTGTAGGACTGCCCCCTTCCTCTCTCCCTCCCCCTGTCTGTCCAGGAAGCATTAGCTAGTTAAGGATCCAAAAACAATCCCTAGACCTTACATAATATAAGTAAAGATTGCTTGAACACTTTCCAACAGGTATTTGAGATTATAAATATATTTGATATGTGGTAAACACTGACTAAGATCATAAATGTTTGCAGAAATTTTAATACAAAAGATATAACTTAGATGAATAATTGTAAATTAGAATGTATCAGTGCAATAGTTAGTTGATAAATGCTATCAATATTTTTATCAGTGTGCAAAGTGAATATCATGTGTTCATCCATTTTATATTATTTAACTTCCTTGCTTTCTTGGGCATAACACATTATTTCTTAAAGATTATTGAATAATAACCGTGTGGTTATTTGGATGTGTTTACTATCTTTCTTACATATACAACAGTTGGAAAACTGAACATTTCTAGACTTCAGTGAATTGTAGTTAATTGTCAGTCATTTTTTTCAATTTGTATGAAAAGGAGGATATTGTTTGAACAAGGATAGAGTATAAGTTAAAGATTGTAAAATTTTAACTTTACTTTGAAACTCTTGTATAAAATAACAGTGTTCTGAGGCAGTATCTTAGACACTAAGAATTAGATCCCCATCAATTTCTGCCTGGTCCACACTGAAAGTTGCAGGAGTACAGACTTTGCGTTCTAATTATAATATCTTTCTTTTTATTGTATTAAGTATTAAATACCAGTTATTGGATTCTCACTATGTTCCAGCCTTTATGTAATTATCACTTTTAATCTTAACAAAAACACTATTTTGTTGTCGAAGAAATAGGTTTAATGAGGTTAATCTGGTAAGTGATGAATTAAGATTGAAACCCAAGTCTGTCTGACTTCAAAATTTGTCTGGTTAACTATTACTCTAATGCGGTCAGTTTTGTAAAACCAGTATGTGCAATTTTAATGAGCTTATCAGATTTAGTGCTTTCTAGTATACTTAGAAGTGTTTGGAAGAGTACTTTTAGTTGTTATTGAACACTTGTTGGTTATTTAAACTATTGAACTGTAAAATACATCTAGCTTTGTGATAGTTACATTACTATTAAGTAGAACCAGAACACCTAGAATGGAAACTAGTAAGGGCATTTCAGCTTACATTACATTCCTTTTTGGAAATGTTTGCTTAGTTGTTTAAAGGTACTTAATACCTTGATATGTAGTAATATGGCTCTTAGAGAAGTTGAATAAAAAATGGCACAGATACCCTGTGGTGTATTAAAAGGCTTGCCTGTTAATGAACAAAATGATTAATGTTCATAATAGGAACAAAAGGCACAATTCTGGGTTAGATAACTTTGATTGTGACTTCTTCATATAATCAGCAAAGGGCCTTCTAGCTGAAATTGTTAACTTTGCTTCTGGGAACTTTGGGCCAGAGAGGGAGCCTTTCCTACAGTTTTGTTCTTGTTAGGGCAGAGTTTAAACTCAAGTTGCTTTATTAAGTTACAGGATAAAGAAACATTTGTCTTAGAACTACCTTCAGACAGAGCATTTTACCTTCATGTAGTTGCAAACAAAAATATAGCTTTGTGTTATTTTATTCTATACTTGGCCTAATTTTTTTCATCATACACCTGCCAAATTTAGTAATGTTTTTACTGCATGGAAATATACTTAGTGGCTGATTTTTCAGACACAGTCATGTTTTAGGCAGAAAAAGTGATGCACATCTGTATTGACAACTTATTATTTTTCTTGTGTAATTTATTAAAGTTTTAAGTTCATAGGCCAGATTTAGGACTGCTTCTTTTTTTATAGCAATGAAGTTGAAAGAATGGTGGAACGGCACGAACGCTTTAAACCTGAAATGTTTGCAGAATTGCTACAAGCAGCAAATACAACAGATGACTATAGGAAATGTCCTGTAAGTGTAATTTGGAGAATATTAGAGTGCTTCTATGTTTGTAAGTTTGAAAGTAGACATTCAGAAATTATCGTGCAAATACTCTCATACAGAATTTTAAAAAATACTAATTTAGATAACTTTATACTATGTGAGCTATTTATCTTAGCATTATTTCTTTAAAAACTCTTAATTTTGTGAAGGATTTGAGGTAGCATATATTGAATCTTTTCAAAGTTCTGGAATTTGTCATTTGACTAGAGAGAAAGTTTCTTTTTTTAAATGAACATGATAAATTTTATTTTCTCATCTAATATTGTTAATGACTTCCAGAGTTTTATTTCTGCTTTTTTTAGGCTGAATTCTTGTTTTAACAGATTTACAAAAATATCAAAGAATATTTTTTTGATTTAAAATGAACTTATTATTTAATCAATAATTAAAACAAATAACTTGTTAGAAGTCAATTTCTAGTATGCTGAAGAAGATATATGTTAAGATTGTCATTGTATAATACAAACTGTATAAGGCTTTGCCTGTGCTATGTTTTTGATAATTGTAAAACTTGCCTTTTGTGTTTTTTTGTAGAGTAACTGTGGCCAAAAAATAAAAATTCGCCGCGTTTTGATGAATTGCCCAGAGATTGTTACAATTGGTTTAGTCTGGGACTCTGAACATTCCGACTTGACAGAAGATGTTGTTCGGAATTTAGCAACACGTCTTTATCTTCCTGGGGTATCTTACCCTTTTTCTTCTTTCCTCTTTTATTTTTAAATTACTCTAAAACATCTTCATATATTTTGATACTCTTATTTTTGTTTTTCAGAACCAAATTTCTTCCTAAGGGAAATAATATTCAGATGTACTCTAATAAAGATAAAGGGATCAAATCAGCCAACTGGAATGCTTTTCTTGCTTAGACTAGGAATGTCTTTCAATTAGAAACTAAACTGTCTCATGCCGTTTCCCTCTTTTACTCCACAATGATGATGATGATAGATTATTTTTTATATGTATGATCCTGATTATCAATATTAATATTTTTGATCTAGAAAAGTTTAAGATTTAAAATTCGTCTACAGCACGGATCTCTTAGTATGCTTATTACTTTCTTAATATATTTTGAATTTGTTTATGTTACAATTAAAATTTTTGATGATTATCTTTTAAATAATGTGTTTAATGTGTATTTAAATATATTTAAATATGTGATTCAATCAAGAATTACCAGGAATGTGCAATTTATCTGACATTTTGAGTTTATCTATATGTAAAGTGTCAGTCATATATTTAGATGCTATATTACTAAACTAATTTGTAGTGAATTCATTTTATTAGACTTAAAGTTCCTATAGATGAATTAAAAATAGTAATTCTGTTAAAAGGACAATGTTAGTGGTGCCTTGAGTAATATATTATTGGATTGGGACAGTATGCGTGAGAGATCTTTTTATAATGATTCATCAAATTATTGTTCCTTATTTTTTAAAAGATATAGAATTAAATGTATATTACTGATTTTTTAAACAGCTTTTTTATAGAGTTACTGATGAAAATGCCAGGAGTAGTGAACTTCACCTTGTTGGTGTGATCTGCTATACCAGCCGGCATTATTGTGCTTTTGCCTTTCATACCAAGAGTTCCAAATGGGTATTTTTTGATGATGCAAATGTGAAAGAGGTAGGTGACACTTCACTAACTGGAATTATTACTATGATTTTTACTTTTTAGAGATAAATGATATGATGATAATCAAAATTATGTCATGTAAAATAATAATAGATGAGCATAATGATAACTATTAGTTTCAAACTTCCTTTTATTCTTTAAATTTGGTTTATTTTGAAGCTAACTTTCAAACCAGCCCATTTCCAGACTAATAAAAGTTGACTAATGAATGTTAGGGATCGTATGTAACTGTCAGTGTTCCGTATGTCAGCAATGCATAGTTACAGTATATATTTCTTTGTGGATGATTCACAATAGTTTTATCTAACTAGTGAAGAAACATGCTAGTTTTTTTTTTTAATTCAAAATATTATGGGGGTACAAATGTTTTTGTTTATATGGATCACTTTTTGTAATACTTGAGTCAGGACTATGGGTGTGCCCATCACCCGGATAGTGTTCATTGTACCCCTTAGGTAGGTTTTTGCCCATCCCATCCTTCTTACTCCCCCCTGCTTGATTTCCACTGTGTTTTACTTCCCTCCGTGCATGTGTGCTCATCTGTTAGTTCCAATTTAATAGTGAGAACAACGTGTGGTGTTCGTTTCTCTTTTCCTTAGATACTTCACTTAGGATAATGGTCTCCTTTTCTTCCAGAAGTGGAAAGGAAAGGAAAAAAAAATAAAGGATAATGGTCTCCAGTTCCATCCAAATTGTTGCAAAAGGCATTAAGTCATCCTGAGTAGTATTCCATGATATACATATATCACATTTTGTTAATCACTCATGAATTGATGGGCACTTGGGTTGATTCCACATCTTTGCAATTGTGAATTATACCGCTATAAAGTATTACCTTGGTAATGACAGCAAATTATTCCTAGACTGAAGGTTGCTCTGGACCTGACATTAAAAAGCTTAAAATGAAGCCTAATGCCCAACAATATCAATTCAATGAAATTTCAATAGGCCATTTCAAAATGGCATTCAATAAAAA
>NW_012147864.1:1698012-1699984 GCF_000956105.1 Propithecus coquereli
TATTTTAATTCACTGTGGTTTTTTTTAAAGGTTGGAACTAGATGGAAAGATGTTGTCTCCAAGTGTCTCCGATGCCACTTTCAGCCACTGCTTTTGTTTTATGCAAACCCAGATGGCACAGCAGTTTCTACTGAAGATGCACTTAGGCAGGTTGTCAACTGGTCACATTACAAGTCTGTTGGAGAAAATATGGGTAATTCTTTTCTTTTTTAATTTTTCAGTGTTTTCTATTTAACTAGGAATATTAATATACTGGATATAAAATGAGTGTTCAGTATAATTTCAAATTCAAGTTTCAGTAAAGTGGAGTTCAGGAAAATGTTAGTATTGGTTGTTAATCTTTAGAGAGGAACCTTTCCTCATCAGTGGCCTCAGAAGTACCTTCAGGAGTCACTTACTATTAGGGTCACACAAGCACAGAAGAGGCTGCTTGGCTGGTAGCTCTTTCTAGCAGTAAATTTTAAGTGATTTAGTGAACTGGAAAAGTCCAAAGCAGGCCATTTTTGGATGCATTACGGAGTATGTAGAAATCTTTGAGCAATGTCAGTCCTCTAAGTTTTAGGTAATTTTGTCTACAGCTAAAAATGTCTGAAACAATGATTCAAACATCTCCTCTACTGATGGGAAGGGAATGATACATTTTTATCTTTTTAAGGATGTGAAAAGCCCACAGTTTATAAGTCAGATAATTCAAAAGAAAATGGATTTGGTGATCAGGCAAAACAGAGAGAAAATCAGAAGTTTCAAACTGATAATGTTGCATCATTTAATCGGAGCCACATTCAGACAAGTGGAGGGAGAGGACCAGGTATGTGTTTATATTGTCATTTTTACATTGTCCCTGACCAGCTAAGTGTCCTCCTTTCTTCACCTACTGGAGGGTGCTTAACTAGCTTTCCTTGGCCAGAAGAGAAAATAACAAGTAGATAACAAAATCTGGTCTTTGATTTCTGTGTTTCTCTGAGAGCTGTAGTTTTCCTGACTAGTTTGATTTGGTGAGTTGTGTGAGGTTCTCCACGTGCTCAGAGCTGTGGAAGGCCTGAGGTAATCGGGACAATTACCAAAGGAAGCTATAATGTGGCTTTTCCTTCAAGGAGTTAATAATCAGCTTGGAGAAGAAAAACATGAGTTAATAATTTGGCGTATACACCAAAATTAAATTTGCTGTTAGTGAATGCAACAGTAGTTCGAAGTTACTATAGCTGTAGATTGTTCTTAATCTCATTTTTATTCAACTCTCTCTTGTTGTCATTCTGTGACTTTAATTTTCACAAACCAACTTCTGTGACTTGGGTCCAAAGTGAGACATCACAGTACTGTGTGTAGTTGTGGTTTAGAAATATATAAAACTCTTAATTGTGTGGATGTTCAGGATGATTTTATAAGCAACTTATTTAAATACATGTTAATGAAATAATGTCTATCCACAAAAGTGACCCATTCAATCAAGGGCAGTAAGATCCAGAATTAACAATTATCATCCACAAAGAGCTACTATAAAGGCTTTTAAAAATTCTTAATGAAACCGTAACTTTTTTCCTCTCATGGATTGTTGATACTCTTTAACACATTTTTGTTTTTCAAAAGACACCTACTGTTAAGCCCCAAAACAGTGTGTGTGTGTTTGAGAACACAAGCATTGGAACCAGACAACCTGGGTTCATGTTCCAGTTCAGTACTTACAATGGGGCAAGTTTCTAATTTCTCTCTGCCTCAGTTTCCATACCTGAAATGGAGACAGTAATTGTACCCACCGCAGAGGGTTAAACGAGTCAGACATGTGGAAAACAGTGACCACTCAGTCACCTTGAGCTCCTGTTATTTTAATGGCAGGTCTCTTTTTTTCCTTCGTACTTGCTTTAGGGGCCATACAAGAAATTTTAAAACACAAAATGCATCTCCAGTGTCAGGAAAAATCGTGTCACATTTTTTTTCGTTAAGCATAAAAATGAGCTCATTTTTTACTTTAATT
>NW_012147864.1:1700034-1702588 GCF_000956105.1 Propithecus coquereli
TGTACAGATTTCTTAGATAACATTCAATATTTTACGAACCATACAAATAACTGATAAATTAGACTCCATCAAAACTTGAAACTTTTGCTCTTCAAAGATAGTATTAGGAGAAAGAAGTGAGAGGCCATAAGGACTGGGAGAAAATATTTGTCAAACTTACGTCTAATAGTGGTGTTATCCAGAATATTTAAGGAGCTCTAACAATTCAATAATAAAAAGACGAACCCAATAAAAAATGGCCAAAAAATTTTGACAGTTTGCCAGTGAAGATATATGAATGGCCCTTGAAATGATATTCAATTTTAGCCACAAGGGAAATACAAATTTAATTCACAGTGAGGTTCTAGTACTCACCCATTATCATAGTCAAAGTTTAAAAGACTGGCCATGACCAAGAGTTGTCAGGATGTGGAACAGCTGGATCTCTCACATGAGTCTGATGGAACTGTGAAATTGAACAGTTGCTTTAGAAAACAGTCTGCCAGCTTCTTAGGAGTTTAAACATACACTTACCAAACAGGCCAGCAGTTTCACTCCTATGAAAACATGTCATCCATATAAATCTCGTACTTGAATATTCGTGGTAGTTTTCTTCATAGCAGCCAAAACTTTCCAACAGCAGGTGAATGGATAAACAAATTGTGTTATAGCTATACAGTAGATGACAATTGTGTTAGAGCTATACAGCAATAAAAAGGACTGAAGTATCAATACATGTAGTAATGTGGACAAATCTTAGAAGCGTTATGCTAAGTGAAAGAAGTGAGGCATAAATGACTGCATACGATGATTCCATGTATATGGAATTCTGGAAAAGAAAAAAACAAAGGTATAGAAAATAGATCAGTGATTTCCAGGGACTGCAAAGAAGGTACAAGGGAAGATTTTGGGGTGAGGATTACAGTTTGTCAAAACTCACTGACTTACTATAACTAGATAATTTTATTTTATATATCTCAATAAAGCTATTGAAAAAATTTTGGTATTCATGTTCTAAAATCTGTACTTTGTTTGAATTACTTAGCACCTGATATAGGAGTTTATTAAGAAACTCTGTCTTGAGTCAGTATGTAGCAACAGTTTAGAGTTCCTACTTAGCATCTATGCAGTTTAAGTTGTCAAAATTTAGAGGAAGAATGGGGTGTATAAATCACCCTGTGAGGTTTTTTATTTGTTTTTTCTTTTTGAAATTGACTCCTCAAGCCTCAGAATCCCAGGTGGGGAGGGTAAACAGCTGAATATGTGTAGTCTGAAAAAGCTCCTTGAGATTTTTTTTTAAAGGCCGCTTCTCTGCAAAAGTATTCTATAATGTCTTACGGATTTTTTTTTTTTTTGGTTGGTTGCTTTTGTTTTATAAATCAACTTTATAGAGGTATAATTTACAAACATTAAAATGCACCCATTTTAAGTGTACAGTTTGGGTTTTGATGAATGTGTTCACCTATGTAAACACTATAATCAGTGTACAGAACATGTTCATCACCCCAGAAAAATTGCATCATTCCCCTTTGCTGTCAGTCCCCCCACTCTACCCCAGGCCCAGGAAGTCACTGATGTCACTGTAGATTAGTTTTGCCCATTCCACAGTTTTACATAAATGGTCTCTTACAGTATGTGTCTGGCTTTCTTCCTTCAGCATAAGGTCTTTAAGGTTCATTCATGTCGTTTGTATCAGTGCTTCATTTTTATTGTGTTCCATTTCATAGCCATACAACAATTTATCCATTTGCCTGTTGAAGTGTGAACAGTCTTTGTGTGAACATATTTTTTCCATTGCTCTTAGATAATACCCAGAAGTGGGATTCCTGGGTTGTATGCTAAGTGTATGTTAAACTTTACAAGAAACTATCAAATTGATTTCCAAAGTGAACGTAACCAGTTTACATTTCCTACAAGCAGTGCACGGGAGTTCCCATTGTTCCACGTTCTCGGCAGCACTGCGTGTTGCTGGTCTTTCATTTTAGCCCGTCCTGTGGATGTATATTACCTCACTGTGGTTTTAATGTACATTTCCCTTGTGATTGGTTTTGAGCATCTTTTCATGTGCTTATTGATCAAATGTTTAGCCAGTATTTCATATTGTTTTATCTTCTTTATAATGAGTTTTAGGAATTTGTTTTGCATACCACTCCTTTATTAGGTGTATGTTGCTTTTTTCAATTTCTTACTGGTGTCTTTGCAAGAGCAGAAATTATTAACTTTGATGAAGTCCATTTTATAATTTTTTTTTCCTGTGGTTTGTATGGTATCCTGTCTAAGAAATCTTTGTCTTCTCCAAGATTATAAAGATTTTCTCTTTTGATTTCTTCTGTAAGTTTCATAGTTTTTATGTGATCTATTCTGAGTTAATTTTTATGTTTTATAGAGTACAGGATTAAAGTTCTGTTTCTCATATGGCTGTCCAATTATTCTAGCATCGTTTGTTGAAAAGACTCTTTTATATTTCTCCATTGAATTGCCTTGAGATCTTTGTCAAAAGTCAGTCAACCATGTATATGGAAATCTTCTAAAATTTGATGATTAAGACTTGTTATAGAAAGTCTGTAATCTTTTC
>NW_012147864.1:1704740-1705545 GCF_000956105.1 Propithecus coquereli
TACTTTTGTTGAGCAATTTGAAAAATGATCTGTATTATTGTAAGAATGATTTCTTTTGCAGTTAAATTAAGTCACATTGATCAAAGGGATAAGATCAAAGACATTTCCAGAGAATGTGCTCTAAAAGCTATTGAACAGAAAAACTTACTTTCTTCACAAAGGAAAGATTTAGAGAAGGGACAAAGAAAAGATTTAGGCCGACATAGAGGTAAGTTAAGAGCTTATAGCATTCATTTAAAAAAGGGCTGCTAAAAATCTTATTTTAAAACTGAATTTTATAACTTTAATTTAATATAATTTCTGTATCTATTTATATGTTATGTTTACATATTTCTTAGTACGATTTCTTAATAGACCTATACTAAATCTAAAAATGCAAAATTTTCCTGGCTCTTATTCTAGCCTGGGATACTTGTGTTTGTATTTTGATGTTTTAAACTTTATTTGTAGATGTAATTCACTCATATGGTACATTCAAATAATTAAGGAAGGTTGTAAAATTAAGTGAAAAGAGCTTCTTTTCCAGCAATCCCTGACTTTTCCTCTGTTCACTGTTAATAGTTTACAGTTCATATAAGCCTGTTTTACTTTTTAGGGTTTAATTCTCTTTTCTTTATGGATATAGCATAATTTAACTGTTACTGAGAGACTTTAAAGAATGATTTAAGATTTTTGCTGGAGCGACATCCTTTCACATACACCTTTGAATGTTTTTTTGTTTATAGCCATAGCATAAAATTCTTTTAGAGGAATTGCTGGGTCAGGGTATGTTAATTTTAATTTTGACTGATGTGACTCAGTTTCC
>NW_012147864.1:1706120-1707817 GCF_000956105.1 Propithecus coquereli
AAGGTATTTGGCTTGTGACTAAAAGTGGCTCTGAGGAATAGTTTATTTGTGTTTTTTTTTTGGTTTGTTTTTAAGATTTGGTTGAAGAAGACCTTTCACATTTCCAGTCTGGGTCACCTCCTGCCGCAAATGGCTTGAGACAACATGGGAATCCACATGTATATCGTAGTCAAGGAAAAGGACCATGTAAACGTGATCGAGTTACCTGTCAGAGTCGAGCTTCTGCACAAATAATAAGTTCAAGTAAAGCCCAGGTTCCTGCTCCGGGAGAGAAGACAACTGGCAAAGTTAAGAGTGACTGTGGCACTGGGTACGATACCGACAGCAGCCAAGATTCTAGGGAGAAAGGAAGCAGCTGTAATAGCAGCAGCAAAAGCCGGAACCGAGGTTGGAGACCTATGAGAGAAACGTTAAATGTTGATAGTATTTTTAGTGAAAGTGAAAAAAGACAGCATAGTCCGAGACATAAATCAAACATCAGTAACAAACCTAAATGTAGCAAAGATCAGAGTTTTAATAATTGGCCAAAAGAGAATCCAAAGCAAAAAGGTTTAATGACCATATATGAAGATGAAACGAAGCAGGAAATAGGAAGCGGAAGTTCCCTTGAATCTAATGGAAAAGGAGCAGAGAAAAATAAAGGCCTCATGGAGAGTCAAGTTCCTGGTGATAACTGGCAGATGCAGAGGACTGAGTCTGGCTACGAAAGCAGTGATCATATCAGTAATGGATCTGCCAATTTGGACTCACCTGTCACTGATGGAAATGGTGCAGGAACGGATAACAGTGGTGTTAAAGAAACAGTATTCTTCAGGTATATTGAGTTTAATAAATGATTTTCCACCCACCATCCTTTCTTGTTAATTATTTGAAATAATTCTTAAAATTTGGATTAAGTATAATGGAAACAGCATGAGCTTAGCATAAGAAAACCTGAGGTATTGCAATTTAATATTTCAGATTTCTGTTTTTAATAGTTAATTCCAAAAATAACAACTGTTTATTTTTAGAAAATTTGCAAAGTGCAGAAATATATGGCCATCGTCATCACCATCAACTACTGATGTGTACTACAGGTCGTAAAGCATACACTTAAGTTGGTTTCATCTCAGTCATTAAGCTGATTTGTTTAATTCTTCAATCTATTGTAATTCAGAATTGGGGCTGTTTTCTACTGTCAGTTCCATAGGAGAGATATTTTCCTTTTAGCAAATATAAAAGAATTCAGACAGATAACTAAGTTTATGTTCAATTAATTAATTCTAAATACATTTATTATGTTACTATTAGCAGTACATTAACACATCTCTATGTAACCTCTGAAACATACCCACAGCTTAGTGGCTGATTTCTGTGGTCAATCTAACCAGTTTTTCTGCTTGTAATTCTTCTGAAACAGTAATTTGATATTAGCTGGTATTTGACCACATTTGTTATAAGGGGTAGATTTGCAAAAATCAACTGCTCGTGTTTTATTAAAATAATTGTGTCAATAAGGACTTGAGGAAACATTTTTACTTGACAGAGTAATTTCATAGCACTCCTTAGAAAGGGGTAGCCTAGGGTAGTAGAAAGATCAGAACTTTGTAACCAGATAGACGGGGATTTTAATTATTGGGCAAATTAATTTGACTTTTGCAGCCTTACTCCCCTATTGTAAAATGAGGATAACTACTTCTAAGTGTTGTGAGATGTAA
>NW_012147864.1:1709046-1743187 GCF_000956105.1 Propithecus coquereli
CCACTTTTTAAATAATGTACCTGTGAGATTGGCACACAAAGAGATTGGTAAGTTTTTCTTTGAGATAAGAGTCAGGAAGGTAAGAATGGTGCTGTTACTACTGATAAGTTTATGAATAATGAGGAGGGAAGTTGGGAGAGTTCATGCTTAAAGGCTTTTAACGGATGGGAAGAGCTATGAGAAAAGGAGGAACTGTATCAGTCAGGATGGGCTAGGTTCTAGGTTACACAGTGGTAATAACTTCAAAATCTCGATGTGTTAACACAAGTTTGTTTCTTGGTCACAATACACATCCAGTGGAAGTCAGCGTGGAGTCTCAGGAACCACTCAGGGCCCCAAGCTAACTGCGTAGGGTGAGGCAGGGGAGGTGAAGGAAGATACAACATGGAGAATCACCTGCAAGCTCTTAGAACTTCACACTAAAAGTAACATATGCACTTCCACTTACATCTCATTGGCCCAGACGAGTCTTGTAAACAGGCCTAATTTCAAAGAGGGTAGAAAAGTGCAATTTTATAGGTGCCGGGAAATCGGTGGAAGTATGTGTGAACAGCCTTACTACTGCAGGAATTAAGAACAAATAGACTGATAAACAGCCTTCTGGAAAAGTTCAGTTTGGAAACAATAACTATGTAATGGTGTGGGATGATTATAGGTGGTTTGTTAGCAACATATAGCAGCATAGAAGCAAAGAAAATTAGATGCTTGAATGTATATAGGATTCAGATTATTATGGGGAGCATATACCTGAAGGATTTGGGGAAGAGGGGTCAAGGAAGATGATGAGCAAAGGGATTATTGACATCGCAATCAAAGACAATGTTTCCAAATTTTAGAATTCAAAGGAATAGAAGGGATACAATTTTTCACAATACACGATAGCCATGAACAGCAAATTTTAAAGTTTTTTAGTGTTTATCATCCTTAAGGCTTTCGTGGAGATTATTTTTCAGGTTACACACATTGAATGTGATTAAATGTTAAATTATTTTGTTTTCATCAAATGGTATAATATCAGAAGGAAACATTTATATTAAGGAAATAACCTTCCTTTCCCATATTAGAATGTCTCGCCTGATAAAATCTGATAAAAGTCTGGTAACCAAGTATTGCAGGAAACAGTAAAGGGTTGGCCAGAAATCAGTGAGATCAAACAATAACTGCAAGTTCAGTGCTCTTTACAAAATGATGCTTGCTTCCTGACAGTTATAAAAACACAAGGTCATAGAGATTGTGATGGTCCAGAGTGCATTGCCATAAGAGCTTTGCAGTGGGTTTCCCCATTTAATATGAAAGAGTGTCTATGTAATACACTTAAAAATCTTTTTTATTGTGAAATATACGTAACAAAATTTACCATTCTAAGTATATAGTTTAGTGTCCTTAAGTACAGTCACATTGTTATGCAATCGTCACCACCATCCAGCCCCAGAACTTTTTTATCTTCTTAAACTGAAATTCTCTACCCATTAAAGAACAGCTCCCCACTCTCTCCTCCCACCAGCCCCTGGCAACCACCATTCTACCTTCTGTCTCTGAATTTGAGTACTTCATAAAGGTGGAATTATGCAATATTTGTCCTTTTGTGTCTGGGTTATTTCATTTAATATAATGACCTGAAGGTTCATCCATGTTGTGGCACGTATCAGAACTTTATTCCTTTTTAAGACTCAACGATATTCCGTTGTATGATTTACCACATCTTGTTTATCCATTCATCGGTTGCTGGACATTTGGGTTGTTATGCCTTTTGGCTGTTGTGAGAAATGCTGCTGTGAACGTTGTGCAGTGTTTTAAGTCCTTGACTTCAGTTCTTTTGAGTACGTACCCAAAAGTGCAATTGCTGGATCCTATGGTATAGTTCTATGTTTAATTTTTTGAGGAACTACCATACTATTTTTCATGGCAGCTGCCCCATTCCCACCAGCAATGCGCAAGAGCTCCAGTTTCTCCATATCCTTGTCAATGCTTGTTATTTTCTTTTTTTTAAAATAAGTATCTTATTGTGGTATGTAACCCACTCTTAACTAAATAAATTACACTGTTTTAAAGTTATTTTTTATTTAATAAACTTCAGAGCCTACCATTGTTCTCTAAGCCAGTCTTTGACCTGAGAACTTCTGTTCATGTTGCGTTGCACCCTGTAGTATCTGTGTGTGTGTACTTCTCTCCTCCAGTCTAGGACTGAGAATATGTGGAAAAGCAATATAGGAATTATTCCTCAAATTACAAACTTGCCTTGCATGGTCCTCTCCCCCAAGGCACAATTTAGTTTAATCCTGTGACTGTCTATGATTTTCTTGGTTCTCTTCCATTTTTCATTTATAAAATGAGGGCACAGTTACATTATTTACCTGTAGAATCATTTTTCTGTCAATAGCTAAAAGACTTAAAAAGTTAAGGATCTTTAAAATTTTTTTATTTTCATATTTTGTTTGACATATAAATCATTTTTAATATTAGTCTGTGCAAGTATATTTGATGGTAGAGAACCAAAATTTTTAATAATGCCATTATAGTTATTTCATTTTTTTTTCCATTAATAGAGATACTATATAGGTTCATCTTCTATGTCATTATGGGTTCTGCAAAAATCCATCTCTACGCTGCCTAAAGCTGTTATTTGGGCACATTGTTGAAATTGCCACAATGCCATTCGTGATGTTTTAGCCACTCTTTTAAAATGGAATTCTAATGGGAGGAATTGCAGAGGCCTTACATTGCATTCAAGACAGAAGAAATGATGTGTTCAAAATCATGTGGTCAGGAGAAAGCGTCACATATTTGATACAAATAGATTGGTATATGCAATGCTGGAGTGCACACGTGGAAATCATGAGATGATGGCAAGAGGAATAGATAGAAGCCACGTCATGATGAAACTTTGTGAGATACACACACACACACACACACACACACGCATATTATTTTTTTGAGACAAGGTCTTGCTCTCTTGCCTGAGATAGAGCACAAAGGTGTCATCATAGCTCACTGCAACCTCAAAGTCCTGGGTACAAGTGATCCTGCTGCCTCAGCCTCCCACGTAACTGAGACTGCAGGTGTGCACCACCACGCCCGGATAATTTTTCTGTTTTTTTGTAGAGATGGGATCTCGCTATGTTGCTCAGGCTGTTTTGTGCTATTTTTTAATCATTACAGGAAGTGGAGAGGCACCAAAGGACAAGGAGAGTGGCATGTTCCAACTTGAATTTTAAAAAAGACTGGTGGCAGTGTAGAGAGTAAATTTGGGGTAGTGGGAAAAAAGTGAGTTAGATGGCTATTGTAATAGCCTAGGAGAGAAAAGAGGAGGGCATGCACTAAGGCAGTACCAATGTCAAGAAAGAAGATTTGAGAGACTCTAAGCAAATGCAGGCAGAAGAATCAGTTGGCTTTTGTGGCAGATGTACAGAGTCAGGGAAGGGGAGGAAGCAGGGATAGATGTATTTGGGACTTATATAACTAGATACACCATTTACCAAAATGAGAAGAAGGAACAGTTTTCAGGGGGTGTGGTGGGGTGCCAGGTTTATTTTTGAATTATTGAGTTTATCGTCTAGGTAAATAAGATTAATTAGGCACATAGGATCATAAATCTAGGACTCAGGAAAGATGTATTTGGTCACCATCAGCATATATGGGAATTCAATGCTATACACGGACAAGACCATTCAGGAAAACTGGAAATTGAAGGGCAAAAAATAGACAAAGTAAGGAGCATGAGGAAGAGAGGTGAGGTAAGGCTAGAGAGAGGGACAGTTGTGGAAAGGTACGACAAGGAGTAGCTAGAAAGGTGTGAGCAAATCCAGGAGAGGGACTACGCAGGAAAACCAGAGCAATGGAGAGCTTTAGGGGAAGAGCAGCCACAGATTAAGCAGAATACGGATTAAAAAGTGCCAGTTTGATTTAGTTTGTAGTCATTAGTGATAGAGTAAAAGCAGTGTTAGAGGAACATTAGAAACAGAAGCAAGACTGAGGTAGAGCTGAAGTATTTAGAGATAAAGTACATTTGAAAGTAAATGATGTTTGTAACTTACTCTCAAATGGTTCAAAAAGAAAAACCTATTATTAAAATATTAATAGTAGGTTAATCTAGAGAAAGGATATACAGGTATTTAATCTTTCAATTTTTTTGAACTTTTTGAAATTATTTCCAAATAAAAAGTTTTAAAAAAGATTACAGTAAAATAAAGAGTAAATAAAAGAAGTAAAGAAATGAATTTTGTCTGTCAAAACTTGCTGTAGATAGCAATGGGGCGTTAACCTAGAGGAGAAAATGAAACTAAGAGCTTAGTTTTGGCTTTTTAAAATGGAGATGCTTGGGCATTTATATTGCAGAAGATAAGAAACTTAATGATTTATAGAGGGAGAGAAAAGTGTGAAGAATAGAATGGAATAATAATTGGTAGGTAAGACCCTGGAGGTAGCATGAGAAGAAAACAAAGAAGGTGGAGAGACAGGATTTGAACTAAAAAGTAACGGCAGCTTTTCTGCAATGGGAGAGGGAAAGGAGCGCAGGTGTGGATTGGTGTGTGTGTGTGTTTGGTGGCGCAGTTGAAGTAGTTATTCCTAAAGGACTCTTCTGTGAGGTGAGGTTATCTACTGAGATGAATATGTAGGCAAGGATTTGTACAGGTCATAACAATTCATAAAGCAATTATCAGGTCTTTCAAAAAATTCTGCTGTTTGCCTTCGGAGTCTGCAATACTTTGCTGAATCTCAGTTGATCCTAGAAGTCAGAATCAGTTCATGCCCAGGAGCCCTGATCTTGTAAACGACAAATAAGAGTGAAAGAAGTTAATCAGTGATCAAAAAAATGTGTTAATTCCCTTATTTCTTATTATACAAAAAGTCTGTACCTCCACATTCTTAAATATACTATCCTTAATATTAAATCCTAGAATTAGTAAGTGAAAGATTTCATTGGAAGAGTTTATACAAATTTTCTGTAAAATGTTTTTGCCAAACGGAAGAGTGTGTTTATTTAAAATAAATACATAGGAAAGTGTATTTAGAGAAAGAGACACTTTTATCAATTGATTTTCTTTCTATGCACGTTAAAATCTTTTAAGAGTTTCATAGACGGATAACACGTAATTTCTGTTGCTGTGGCCCACTGACAGCAACAAATGGCTAGCTATGTATTTTTTAAAATATAAACTTTCAGGTTTGAAATTTAATTTGTAGCAAAATAGCAATATTTGTTTTTCCTTTAAATTATAATCCCCGTGAGAAAAGAAGTTACTGATTCTTGCCTTTTTATTCTGTGACATCCCAAAATTTAGGTATCTGATAGTATAGATTATTATATATTAAAGTATCTCCCTCCTTTTAATATGTGGTAAATTTAGCCAGAAATATTTATCCGAAGTTTTGTGATTATTCTGACATATTGCAATTTCATTTAAATATACTTTTACTGTAAATCAGGCCATTGATTAAATTATTTCTTTTGAATGGTTAGGGTTTATAGTTGTAGTATCACCGATATAATCTGGAATTTCACTGTACAAGAATAAAGATCACATTGTCTAGACCAGCAGTCTGGTTTTATTGCTATATAAATCTCTTTTAAACCTAGGTCATTTTTTCAAACGAAATATGTATTTTGATTTCTTGACTATTTTGCTTTGGATTTTTTTGGATACAGTATCAAAATTAGTATTACGAAAGCTTCTTGCCTTAACATTGAGGTTTTTTTTTCTGTGCCAAGTGTTAAAATCAGACTATTTTAGATTAGCAAATAACCTGGAGCCAGGATTCCCTGTAAAGACACATGGATGTCTGTGTCAGCAGAAGAGAAAAATAGCACATCTATTTTTAAGTTAGTTAGAATTCTGAAGTCAGACCACTTGGTTGAATGCCTGCCACAGTGATATTACAATTTCAAACATGTCTATAAAACCTCTGCTGCCTCCTGCTGTCTATTGTGTGGATATTGTAATAAGAGTAAAGAATTATTCAAGAATTAAATACTTACTTTTTCTTATTTGTGAATATTAAACTTGAAATTATGGATAACCTAAGAAATAAACATAATTTCAACTTAAAAATTATTCAAGCTTTAAGCATTGAAAAATTATTGAGGTTCTTTTTGACATTACTTGTTACATTTCTTTTTTCAAATCATAAAATAGGTGTTGAAGAGAGTGATAAAGTTTCTGAGCCTGAGGCAGTGTCAGGCTTACCCACAACTGTTTTCTTAAGCATGAAAAATTACATATTCCTTCTAGAGAGACTTTCTGGGATAAATTTTACTGCCTTTGTAAGGTTTTATTAGTGTGGCACTTGTAGACTTGAGATGGCGGGGAGGGAAAGATAAGATTTGTCTCAATTCACACTTATCTGTTCCTAGATCAGTGAGTTGGGAAACGTGGTGGGAATGGTGAGAGTGATTTATAAGAAGAAAACAGTATGTTTTTCATGCGGTTGTTCATTCGGCAGATGAATATCTTCTAATGTGCTAGATACTATCCTAGCCTCTGAAGAAACAGTAACAAAAAGGCACGTATCATACAATCAAAGAGCTTGCTGCAATTTAGTATAAGTCAGAGTGTTAAATCTTAAACAGATGAGGTGACTGGTGGTTCCCCTCATTCTGCCATCTTAGGTTTTTTTAATTTACTATGTGAGCTATATGACACATAGGGTATTAAATTCTCATGTAGATTACATGACTCTTGGAAATTGCTTCCAAGATTTAACTTACAGAGTCTGACCATAATCAAATATAGATTGTTTTCATAGGGTAAATTTTTATATGTTTTGATCAAGTATGGATTCCAGTTGAATTTTGAATGACAGGGTGGTTTTTAAAAGTGTACCCAGAAGATCAATTTAGGGATTAAAGAAGCCTCTAAGACAGAGTTCTCTGTTACTGTTTAAAAAATAAAGTCACTGCTTTGATAACTTTGATTTTGTATTCTTTTATTTTCTTTGTGGTCTTCAGTTCATGGATTTGGTGTACGGTAGATTAGATGTAGAGAGTGAGAGGAGACAGAGCAAATGAACATGATGAAAAGGGCCACTGAATATATGGGGGCCTGCAGGAAACGTCCTAGAAATGTTACAGAAGTGATGACAATATTTCAGTATCTTCCGTGGGCATCAGCATGTTAAAACATGCCATGTTATATCATGTTCAAACTAATGGCCCAGTTTCCTGGGAAGATTTAGTGTAATGGCTTTGTGTATTGATGGCCTGTGCAGAGGCCTGCAGGGCGTGGCAGGAGCACACTTGAGTGCTTGGGAGTTAACCCAGGATTGGTTTGAATGCTGCTGCTTAGCAGCTGTAGGGCATTGGGTAGGTCAGTTAACTTCCCTGAGCCTCAGTCTCCTCGAGTGTAGAAATGGCAGTTGTTTCACAGAATAGTTGTAACTGAGGTTTTAAAGGATTAAATGTTATTAACTAGAACAGCAGTCTTCAAACTTTTTGGCCTCAGGGTATTGTTATAGTCTTAAAAAAGGATTGATGACCTCAAAGAGCTTTGGTTAGTATCACCAGAGATAGTAGCAGGAATTCTTTATAAGTATTGGGAAGTTGCAGAACTTATGTTGGTGGATTCAAGTTTTCCAAAATTCTTACTTTCATTTAAAAGCTTGAATTTTATCATCGGCAATAAAGATACCAGTTTTTTCCCATGAAGTGACAGGTTCACTTCTTTTTATTTTCAAGAAAATTTCTGCCAATACCTAAGTCTGAATGACCAAAGTTTATCCATCATCTTTTCAGGTAAAAATGGTGTTGCATGATAAAACCAGCTGAAGTCAACTGATAACTCAAGCTATCTTATAAATGCTTTTTCATGAAACAACTGTCATACTTGGTATGCAGCAAAAGTGCTTCGTGCACACTTCCCATTTCCTCACAAAGACTAGTAAAAAGATGTGTAAATCTAGTAAATTAACAAAGTAAATAATTTTTGCTGCTTCATCAGACATTAAGTGAAACTGACTTTTTTTAAAAAAACCACAGCTGTGCGGCAATGAAGAATACCATTACTATAGCACAGTTTGGTGTCATTGCCTAGAATTATGCTAGCAGTTTTACCCATCATTGTTTTTGCACCATCAGTGAAAATGTCAACATAGTCAAAAAGAAAAGTAACATCTTAGTGTTATTATGAAAATAGTCTGATTTCATAGACCTCCTGAAAGGATCTTAGAAACCTTCAGGGTTCTGTGGCCACACTTTGAGAACTGCTGAACTAGAATAATGTAAGACTTGGTACATACTGGGCATTCCATAAATTGTAGCTATTGTGTGGATACATGACTAACATAACTCTATACAGTTTTCTAGTTTTCATTTCTATTAATGAGATAAGTAGGTGATATGGTGTTCACAAAGTAATTAACTCCAAAGATACTTCTGTGCTTTGTTCTTGTGATTTTTTTATCACTATACTGGTGCCCGGGTTCCTTGTGCTTTTTAGCAAAGGAAAAAGCTCCCTGCTGCCCTTCAGGTTCTCAGATATAAAACACTTGCTCTCCCATAGGGGGTATCAAAAACTGGGATGGTTTTCAGTAAATTTCTGTATAAATCCAAATATCTTAGTTCCCTTTTCTTCATCTTTACCCTATAAAACAAGTTTTAGCTTTCATGGTTTTGTTTGTTCTGTTGGGCCTACTTTATCGATAGTCCAGAATTCATGTTATTTAGATGTATTAAAGATTAGAGGGCAATAACCATTTTTAGTAGAGTTGTTTTGGTTAAGATAATATTTTGTAGAGAGAAATCCAAATGTAGATAATGTTTTCCTCTGAACATTAATATTGTTAAAGGCTGTCAGTTAACTCTCTCAGAATCACTGCTCAGAGAGAAAAGAAGTAGATCCTGCTGTATTTTTCATGGCACTGTATTCTACCTAGCTATAGTTAAAAAAAAAAAAAAAGTGAGAGAAAATAGTTAACTTGGAATCTGAGATCTTACCATGAACCAGGCTTGGAAGTAACAAGAGTCACACTGTAAATTAGTATTACTTTTTTCATAATACTGTTAAATTTAAAAACTATTTGGTGCCCGTTATATGTCAGAACTGGAGATAAGTAATAATTATAAGGAGACAGTATGGCGTCATGGTTAAGAATAAGTAAGGACTTTTGAATCATACAAATCTAGTTCTGCATTTGCTAGCTATATAACCTTGGGCAAGTTACTTAACCTTTCTAAGCCTCTGTTTTCTCATCTGTAAAATCAAGATGATAGTAATTTCTTCATAGGGTTCTTTTTACAACTTGAGTAAACAGTCAATAAATGATAGCTAATTAGTAGTGGTATAATATTTTATATGCTGTCATAATAACTTCCCACCCCTTTTAATTCACTTGAAGTTCCTAATATTCCTATGAGGTAGGTAAAATGGATTATCATCCTATTGTATAAACAAGGAAACTGAGATTGTGAGGGGTTAAGAGGCTTGCTAATTAGTTAGTCCAAACTTCAACCCAAGCCATCTGTCTTCAAATGCTGGATTTTTGCATCATAACACATTGTCAGTGAAGATCAAGTCTCATGTAACAGGGGAGAAACACGTTTCCACATGACCCAGCAGGAATAGCACTATGCTGCCATTGCTGACACCCTCAAGTGATAATAAACTAAAGAAAGAACCATGAATTTTGTATAAAAGGTTCAAAAAGAGCTGTTATTTTAAGTTAAGTCTTGAAGAATTCATTTTTGTTTTTTAATTGGAAGAGAATTATCTATTTATAGAAATCTTTGTATTTAGAGAAATATAAATGGAATAAATTCTATAAGATCATTTAAGTAATTTTTTTTTCCTCCCCACCACAGGCTTTAGAAAAGAACTCAGGAACTTGGAAGCAGGCTATAAACCTCATGAGTTCCACCCAGAATCACATCTCCAGATAAAAAATCATTTGATAAAAAGGTAATCACAGATATTTGGAAATAAACACCTTTTTCCTAAACGCATGTATCATAGGAACTCTTTATCAGGACATAAGCAGTGGGTCTGCAGTGTTATGATGCCTCCTTACTGGGGATTATTAGTAGGATGCGGACCTAAGGATCGAGGCCCGCAAAGTGCCAGGTGCAATAGCTGATTGTTTTGCATTCTTACAAGGTAGGTAGTATTTTACAAAAAAAGAAGACACTTGAGGCTTAGATTAAGTAATGTGCCCCAAGGAATGGAGCTAAGATTTGATTATAGCTCTGTCTACCTAACAAAGCCTCAGCTCATTTTAACCATTCTGTTATAATTCAATTCCATGTAATTCATATTAGAAAAATAATTTGCAATGTGATATCATTTATCTTTACCTTAGAAGATAATTATTAGAGGTAATCTTGATTAAATTATTTTAAATAGACCATCCTTACAGCATTACATATCAAAATTCAAACACTTCTACCTCTATTGCCTTTAAACTTTGGAATGTTGGTGGGAAGGTGTTTGGGAGTACCGAATTCTTTGGTTGTAGTATTTCCCTTAAGTTCTATGCTATATTTTAGTACAAATGTAATTTCAGTATTTTTAAGTTGAAATGAGCTTTTAAAATTACGTCTCTAATTATTAGAAATATGATTTTGGTAATGATGGATGTTTCTGGTAAGTATTCATGTATTCTGGCATGAAGATTTTTGGATTCAGAGAAAGTTGAAAATGTTAATGGTTGCAAATATCTTCCCCTTTCTGTTATGTTAAAAAAATTAATATAAACCATATATTGGGAAAATCAAACTACAGGACAAAGTTTATTTTCCTTCAGTTTCCCATATTTGCATACAGGGTTTCAGCTTTGTTTTTATTTTCATACTTTAGGTCACATATATGTGAAACCAATGGCAAGTTACTTCCTTCATCCAGGCCACCAATACTCAAGGACAGTACTGTAGCAGAGCATATCCACCAGTCAGATGAACAGAAACTTGAAAAACCAAATGAATGTAGATTTTCTGAGCGGCTTAGCATAGAAAATTCTGAGAAAAGAGGTTTGCCTTTTCATGGTGATAACTCTGCTTCTGGGAAGAGAGTGAACAGTAATGAATTAGTCTCACCATCTTCATTGTGGTCTTCACACATGAGAACTGTTGGGTTAAAGCCAGAAATTGCTCCCCTCAGCCAGCAACAAAATATGATAGAACCATGTTACTCTGCAAACTCTCTATCCAGGGAATATATAATTCAGTCAACCTGCAGATCTGATGGTTGTCAGATGCCAAAACTCCTTTGCCGGAATCCACCACCCCCTTTGCCACCAAAGAAATATGCCATAACCAGTGTGCCACAGCCAGAGAAAAATGAATCTCCACTTGATGTCAATCTTACAGAGGCGTTTAAAGCTGATTCTACTAGTCTTCCGAAGCACAGTTTAAGTTCAGCTTCAGAACCAAGTTTAGAAGGGAGTATGTATATGAACGACAAAAGACGGAAAGAAACATTTCAAGTGAAAGAATGTGTTGGCGACACATCAGACTACCCGTCCAACTCTTCAACTGATTTTCAGGCCAACTCAGGTGCAGTTGATGCATTTTGCCAATCAGAACTAGACTCTGGTTCTACAAGTCCAAGTGAGACAATTTCATTAACTACCTATTTTTCAGTTGATAGCTGCATGACTGATACATACAGATTGAAATACCATCAGAGGCCCAAGCTCTGTTTTCCAGAAAGCAGTGGCTTTTGTAATGATAATTCACTATCTCAGAGTGAAAGACGGCTAGGACCTGTGTCACATAATAGTCTGGATTCAAGCTGCCCTTCTGAGCAAAGATGTAAACCTAGCATACATCGTAATAGATAAATGACAAAATTGGCAAGCTTATACTTCTCAGAGGCCATTTAAATATAACAGGAACCTACTGACCAAACCTAGTGATACATAAAGTCAAAACCCATGGCATTTTTAAAGTCATTATCATTTTATATGTGTGTGTGTGTATAATTTATATAAAGCATTATGATGATCAATTTATTGGATGTTTTAGAAATTCCCTTTGAATAGTCTTGGCATGCTTTGAAAAATAGAAAATTGGGGTATATAACAATTCATTTGCCATATGCTACAGTTGAATAAAAATTAAATTTGTCCCTCTATCGTGTGGCTACTAACCAGTATTAAACTAACCAGTACTCATGTGTGTAGATTATAAACTATGCTAATGGAAAAATACCAAGTGATACGTAGTTTATCTAGTCAAAGAAGTACTTGGTTCATGAAGAAGCACTTTCTAATGGGGAACCAAAAGCAGGCTTCACTCATTTGTTTTTGACTTCTGTGATAGTCCACTACGTATGATCCCTTTAAGTGTCTTAAAAAAAATTTGATCCTTGACTTCGACAGCATAAAAAAATGCCTTAATGATTAGTTTTTAAATTAAATTTTCAAAGTCAGACAGAACTTTGCTCCTAGAACTTTTATCTTCAGAATATCTAGCTAATATAAATTAGGCCTTTGACTATTATATATATTCAAAAATCCTATTTCAGCTATGTAAGCTAAAAAGTTAAAATACTTAAACTTTAGTATATTTATTTATCTTGTTACATTTTTTTAAAATTTTATATGAAATGTGAATGGTCTCTATTTTGGTTTGGTTTATGTTGGGCTGCTAATAACCAGTGTTAGGAATTAACCTAGGGCCCTCTTACTGGGAATGTCACTGTAACTGCCTACATATTCTCTGCTATAATCTTGTCAACCCATTTTACTGATTTTTCACATTCTTGAATCTGAAGATCTATTTAGGTTTCCCGATTAAATTTCTGCCTTTCATATAGAAGGTTTAATTTTACTGAAATGTTTATTTAGCAGCCTTCCCTTTTTTAATACTCCAAATAAATAGTAATTTTACCCCAACTACTTTCATGGAAAGGACCTTATTTAAAAATAAAAGAATTTTCATTATTATGGTAACCTTAGAAGTGAAAATAAGTTACTTTAATTGCCTTATTTTATCAATTGTCATTTTGTACTAATCTGATAAACTAATTGTAGTTTAGAATAGTTTTATAATGTACACTCCAGAGAATTGAAAATCATAGAATTTAAGTTTATTTACATTCCTAAATGGGTAAACTTCATAATTATTCAGTAAACTAGTATATTTAATATCTTGACTGATTCCATAAATTGCATTAAAATATTCCAAAATGTAAATGATGAAATATGAATACTTTTAGATAAATAGAAAACAATTACTTGTAAAAGCTTAACCTTACCAGATCTTGGCCAAATTTTATCTTCTATCTGTAGACAAGTTTTTACTAGCCTTTTCTAACTATAATAGTAGTTGATTATTATTTTATATTCTTATTAGAAATACTTGAATACCAACTAAATTTAATTTTATCTTTTAAGAAACCTTATTTTTAACATAATTTTTAGTATGGAGGGTTTGTAAATAATGTAAAGTTTGTATAATTGTATTTGAAATGTCAATGTTTTTAATGGCTGCTTTTATAACATTGTAAAATACTAGAAAAAATGGGCTTTAAGTATTTTTAATAGCTTTCAAAAACTTTGTGTAGGTTTTTTTTTTTTTTTTAGTTTATATTTGGTTAAGATATCCAATTGGAAATATATTATGTGAAACATTTGAGCTAATTTCTGTATTTAACAGCAGTTTCCTAGATTTGTGTTTTCAGCTGAGTTGCAAACATCAAATAAAATTGTCCAATTTTGCCTCTTTTAAAGTACTGTCCAGTTGAAACAAACTAGAAAACTGATCATTTGTTTTTATGTTGATTCGACATTCCAAATACAGATTGAATATGTATTTACTCACTAAATCATTCATGTGTAAAATTTTTACTTCTAGGGTGCGCATATTTATTTTTATACATCTGGTTAGAAGCTTATTATAACTTTTTAAATAATGCAACAATTGTAATGTTTTAAATACTTATCTTCAGAATGTTGTATTTTCACATGAAATCAGTTGCTTCTAGTTCAAAAAAATTTTTAAGATAAACTGATTTTTAAGTTAATATGATTGGACTTTTCTTTGCATTCATGGACTGTGTCCCCCACTTGCTCTGCCTTCTCCCCCCGTGGATTATGTATTTTATGGGAAATGTAAGTTGAGGGTACTTGGAATTTCACTGATCATGACATGTTGTCTGTCACAAGAGGTTCATAAAAGTTAAACTTCAGCACACCAATCACAGCTCGTAGAAAAGTTGGTAAACTTTCTATAAAGATCCAGATAGTAAATAATTTAGGCTTTGTGGATCACAAATTTCTCTGTAACAACTACTCAGCTCTGCATTTGTAGTGTGAAAGCAGCCATTAACAATACGTAAAGGAATAGGCATGGCTATTTTCCAATAAAACATTGTGAACATTGAAACCCGACTGCATGTAATTTTCACATGTCATGAAAGGCTTTTGATTTTTTTCAATAGTTTTAAAACATAAAAACTATTCTTAGCACACAGGCCTTCCTTACAAAAACATGTAGCAAGCCAGATTTAGCCCTTATTTGATGACCTAGAGCATAATCTACGTTAAATAACCTTCACTGACCCTAAATATCCTCAAGTCTCCAAATGTACTCCCATGCCACACAGGGACTAGATATTTGGAGCGCTTTACATCCTAAAATTTTCAGGTTAACAGACCCTAAAATCTGTTCCTTGCAACTGCTCATATGCCAATTCATTTCAAATGGAACAATTAAAACAATTGTTTCCACTTAAGTATGTGAATTTACCAGATTAAAATCACATTGATGTTATTGTTTTGATGTCTTTGTTTTTGTCATAGTGAGTTTGCAACTTTTCTTGTTTCATTTATCCACTTTTAAAAGCCTTCAAAGTGTGGGCGATGTAAACAGACACTATACCTGCAATGGTACAGTTCGATGGTAGGTATACAATTTCTTATTATCTGTAGGAAAGATTCAACCTTCATACTACCACCATTTTTTTTACAGGGATTATTTTATTTTGGGGGGATGGGGGTCTCCCTATGTTACCTGGGCTGGGGGACAATGACTGTTCACAGGCTCAGTTACAACACACTACAGCGTCAGACTCCGGTGCTCAAGCCATCCTTCTGCCTCAGCCTGCCAAGTAGCTGGGACTACAGGCCCGTGCCACCATGCCCGGCTAATTTTTTCCATATATTTTTAGTTGTCCAGCTAATTTCTTTCTATTTTTAGTAGAGACGGGGGTCTTGCTCTTTGCTCCAGCTGGTCTTGAACTCCTAAGCTCAAACGATCCTCCCAGATGTGAGCCACCGCGCCCAGCCCTAGACGAAATTATCAGCAAGGAGTGCAAAAACAGGTCATGCAGGTAAACTCAGTGAAACAGGTAAACTCTGTGAAATTCCAGTTCTGTGTCCCTCTAGATGCTTCGACCATACCTTCCATAAAACATTCTTTAGGCAGATGCAACAATACCCTGGAGGCATGTTAACTTTGTAGTCAGCATCAGGCAATTGCAATCCTCCAAAATCAATTCCAAACTTGACTCTACACCTGAGAGCCATTCTGAAAGGAAGAAAATGGAGAGTTTACTAGATCTTATGGCCTGTTTATAAAGGGGAATATATCCAAAATGATTAAGATAGTTCACATGAATGCCACTAATTTCAATGACAACAGCCCATTTTTCTAACATTTCTCATATAAAGCTTTTAAAGCTAACAGCAATAGCTTCTGAAGTGCTCACATTTGCTTTGGGAGTGTGTGTGGCCTGATTAAATGCTAGCTGATCCCCTTAGAATGTAAATTCCTGTTAAATAACATATTTAAAGAACAACAACGTAAGGTCCATGAAGGCAAGAATTTTTGTTCATTGCTGTGTCTTAAAATAATGGCTGGCCAATAATGAGAGTTCAAATATCTACTGAATAAGTATCATATTGACTTTACTGAAGCATTTAAGTAAATTATAGACATTTTAAGGGGCTAAGAAGTTTTAAAGGAAGAGAGGAGGAGGCATGCAGGTAAAAGAACATGAATGACAGCTTTCTAATACTGGATATTATCTACTTTTTCTAAGACTGTATCAATATGTCGCCCATGATGTATCTTTTCATAACAGAGTCCCCCTTAATCTAAAAACCAAAATGGTGCCAATAGATAAATTGTGGGCCTACATTTTCTGTGTATCTTTTGTGTTACAGCCTCCACACATTCTAAGAACACTTTGTTCCTTCTCTCAAAATCCCTCCCTCACTTTTGAGTAATTTACTTTTGAATTTATAAATTCTTCACCTTATTATTCACCATATTATTTACAGCATATTAAACCTGATCAACCCTTAAAACATTAAAGGAAAGACATTATTATATTTTTTAATGAATACACTAAACCTTTAAATACAAATACTTTATTATATTCAGCCCCTATAAAGCCATCAGATGTTTGAAAAAGTTTTTAAACATGAACCCAAGGGTCTAGTTTTAAGAACCTGGGTATGAATGGGCGAGATCCTATCCATTTAATGGAGTTCTCCAAATGAGAGAGAAAGAAAGTAAAATGAAAAAAGTGTAAAATGAAAGGAAAGTCCCATAGAGTTTTGAAATTCTTCTACTGCACAATCCTGTCTTCCTTATTCAAGAAGTTTGTAGTCATTTTCAGAATTCACTCCAGGAGTCAACTTCTTCATTTAGAAATCAGCAAACCAGTCTGTAAAAAACAAGTATTTGTCAGCAATATTTCCTTTTATTTTCCCATTTTAACACTTAATGCCAATTTCTGAAAATCTTGATTGTTTTAGCCACTTTTCTATTGCTAGATGATTTATATATTGATAAAAAGGAGAAAAGACCTAGACTATTTCTAGTAAGGCTTCCATTTTCTATCCAGAGCTGAAAATTAAGATAATTTTTTAGAAAATTGTACTTGAGGTACCAGTCTCAACCAAAAAACGGGGGAGAAAGAGGAATTTCTCCCTTTACAAATGGCTTGACAGAGAATTTTATAAAAATTACCCATCCCTTTCTGTCAAAGAAATCAGAGACAATGAGGCCTAAGACACCCAAATCTTTGTGGAAATGCAGGGATAGGAATGAGGAAAGAAGTGACTGCCTAACAAGAAGTGTAAATTTCAGAAGTAAAAACTCATAAGCATGAAGACTAAGAAGAGTTAACCTATAGTGCGACAACGGTCAACTCCAAGTCCAGGAGGGCTGTGGAGTCTCCTGTAGGTTCAGGCAAACCGCTTGTAGATAAATCACTACTATCTCATTTAATGTTCACTATACCTCTGTGCCCCCTGCTTCCAAATGCTGGATAAAAAAAATAAAGAGCCAAAAAGCTAAATAACTTCTCCAGTCCCTTCATGGTGGTGCAGCTGGTTTCACTCCAAATCATAAGAAAATAGGAAGTCAAGTTTCCTCCACACCTCTTTGGAAACTCACACTGAGGTGCCAAGGAAGGACAGGTTCGCTCCGGTCTTCCGCCCACCCCCCGCCCACCCGACGCCACGCCTCCCCAGCTACGTGATCTTGGACAGGTCAGTTCGCCGTCTCCACCCACACAAATGGAGTAAATGGTCTCTAAGCCCCTCACCACTTCAACCCTGCATTCCGGATACTCACCATGGCAAAAGATACACAAAGATAAACAACACCACGTCCAAAATGATGAAGAACAAGAGATCCAACCAGTAGGAGTGTTTCGGAAGACCGTTTGTCCCGGTCTGACGCTGCACTTCGTGGTTCTGCTGCTGCCTCTCAACCTCGAACAAGCCTCGTCGCTCCCGGAGACCATCCCGACCCTCTGCCGCCGCCGCCGCGCCCCGCTCCATCTCGCCCTTGCAGCCGCGCCGCAAACTAGCACCTGAGAACGCCTCCGTTTCCGCACTTCCGTGTCCGCCGCCCCGGAAACTAAAGGGATCCCGACCGCTGGCCTTCCCCGCGGCGTCCCCGCCCCCGGAAACAGACTCTGCGCCGGCTTTCTTGTGCGCAGGCGCCGGTCCTGCAGTTCGCTGTCTCTGCCGGCGCGCGGGTGGCGCCGCCTCTCCGGAAGGGAAAGAAGCGGCCCGCCCACTTCCGCCTGGCGCCAGTGCTCGCTCGCCCGGTGCGAGTCCCCCTCCTGTCAGGTGACGGCCTCCGCCCTGGCACCGCCCACGTCACCGCTCCCGTCTTTGAAGGCCTTCGGGATCTTTGTGCCAGCGTGTTAGGAAGGCCCACTCTGGTGGGTTTTGTCCTGTCTCTAGCATTTTACACCGCGTCTTTGAAACAGCACTTAGGAGACGGACATCATAGTTGCGAGCGTAAGTTTCTAAGAGGGACAGAGAGCAAACATGAGAATTTTGCAAGTACCTCATGTGAGTGAGTTTAAGAGTAATCCAAAAGTTTCAGAGTGTGAGCCTCAGCAAGATTAGAATGCCAGCGCAAAGAAAACGATTGACCCATACTGCCTGAATTTTACTTGGTGGCTTCAATTTCAAATATTTTCTCTTGTCACATTATGAATCCTGAATTGTTCAGAAAATATAAGTGGTTCTATTAGTGCATAGAAAATAGAGATATGGTTTTGTACTTGTGTTTTTACATAAACTGTCATTAAATCTTCATAAAACTCTTTGACGCTGATATGACTCCATTTTCCAGAATTAGAAAATGAGACATAAAAGGAGTAAATTGCCTAAGATTACTAAAAAAATTATAAACCTAAAATTAACTCCAAATCCAGCATTCTTAATGCTGCTGTTCTTCAACTTTCTAACCTTGCTTCAATTTGCCTCCAAATCAGTTATAGAGGCAATGATAGTACACCACCTTTAAAGAAAAACACCACATTCTTTGCCTTGTAGATTCTGGGAATGAGAGCGCTGTTGCCTGAGAGTTAATTAGACCCAGATTATCTGCTGGTTGGAGACTGGAAAAGACTTTGGGCTTACATGACATTGAATCTTCATAAAAATTAGAGAAGGAAAGTAGACTGTCTCCCGTACCAGCGATGGAAGCATACTTCTTACTGGCAAGGTAGGATCAATTATTTCTAATTATTGAAATAGGATTGATAAAAACTATTGAAATTATTAGTGTAGAAGTAGCCTGACATGAACTGAGAAAGTTGTGAAATGGTTTTAAACTTGTCCTCAGCACAGAGTCACATGCTCATCTGTGAAGGGATATTGGTACTATAGTTTGATCTCTTGAGTCAGGAAGGTCTATCAGACTTGAAAGAGTAATTAATGCAAATAGAGAGTGGTTATTTAAACTAAATCCAGTTGAAAGACCCTATCACCTCTTCAGACTTCACCCCTGTAAAAATCCCATTCATCCTTGATTATTCCACCTTACAGAAAAAATATAGAGTATGTGGTGGAATTTACTCTGTCCCTATATCCAGATCAATTTAGTTTAAAAGAAAGTACTATACTGAAATCCAGATTCACTGTCAGTCATGCAAGAGCTCTGCATTTTCCTAACCCACTTGAACCTTTCTACCTCACATATTCAAGTGAAAAATATGCACCAGGACTACAGATTGAATAATTGCACTGCAACCATGATCTAACACATTCATAATAGCACAATTACTCTGATTGGGCTGGACTGGAGAAAATAGTGTATAAGAATGCTATAAACAGGTCAAAGACAGCTAAGTGTTCTAAAAAAGATATTACAGGTCTTCTGAAGTTAGTTCAAGTGCAGTGCATTCTCAGGAGGGAGATGATGAATTTGGGCTTCATCTGAAGGTGATAATGTAGAATTCCTTAGGCAGGCCAGGCGCAGGTGGCTCACATCTGTAATCTTAGCACTTTGAGAGGCTGAGAAGGGAGGATTGAGGTTAGGAGTTCAAGACCAGCTTTATTGAGCAAGAGCAAGACTCCATCTCTACAAAAAAAAATAGAAGAGTTAGCAGGGTGTGGTGGCGCACTTGCAGCCCCAGCGACTCAGGAAGCTGAAGTGGGAGGATCGCTTGAGCCCAGGAGTTTGAAATTGCAGTTGAGTTACCATGACACCACTGCACTCTAAAAGCATTCTTTAGGCAGCTGTCCAGCCAGTGTGTCCATGTAACAAAACATCCTAATGATCATCCTAGGAATTAAACTAATTTTACAGAGGAACCTTTCCAGTAGTTAGAGTACTATGTTATTGTAATTTTCATCTGAAAATGTGTTTATCTTAAATCATCTTTCTCATATTTACTTCATCTTTTCCTCTTTTTCAAATTGAATACTTGTCCCAACAATAACCCTGTTGATTAGTACAAGTTATTTCTCCATCTTCTGAGTTATTTTATCCATTTTTTTTCTTTTTCATCTTTATTGATTTGCATATCTATAATAGTTTTCTTTGTTTAAGAGTTGTACTGTCATCATAACTGCAGCTTCTCTGTTATCTTCATTTTGGCCTTTGGCAGCTCCCATCTTTGTACCTACTAATAATCTGGCTCCACCCAACTCAGCCAACCTGATGCCCAGCAAACACCCTTTGCTCTAGTCAGATTGCTTTCTTCCTTCTTCCTCATGGAAGCTATTCTTTTGGTCTCTGGGCTGTGATGCATGTTGTTCTGATTAAACTGGAACGCTTCTGCACCTGAGTGCTACCCATCCTTTGGGGCTCAACTCAAAGTGCCAACTTCATAAAGTTTCCTTTGCTACAATTCACATTGATCTCTCCATTCTAACTATTTCTAACATACCAATTGCAAAAACTTCACATTTAACTTGTCTCCAAGTACTTCATATGTCTTACTTTCTTCTTGGAGAGAGGGTTATTTTCTCAAGATTAAGGCAGTGAGTGAAGTGTTTTGTTTCCATAGTCTTTTGCCTGCCTTCAGCACCTATTTCTCTCTTCATTTGATAACGCCTCCTTTTAATGAGGCTATCTATTAGAGTGGTTATCTTTTAAAATTTCTCTACCTCCAACTCAAAAAATGTTGAAATTTTCTTGATGTATTGTCTGACATATTGGCTTGCTTTGTAGCAATTTTATGTAAATTGTCCCCCCATTAGAGAATTAAGTATACTTTAGGGGGGAGATTGTATTTTTACCATCTTCGCAACCTCCACAGCCCTTCAAACAGTGCCTTGACCATGGATGAAATTTAATATTTATTGCTCTATGTTTTATTATATTCTGCAACCACTAAATAAATTTCTGGTCAAAAAGCACTTGTTGCATTGTCTCTTTTTAGAACATAATAATGTAGCGATACCACTGGGATCTAATACTACTGATCTACCATTTTGGGATACTTTCTGAGGTTTTTAGAAGTATTAACCTATTAATCTATTTTCCCTTTGTGGATTTCCCTTCTTTAATTTTAGTAAATAAATTATGAATTCCTACCGTGTGTCAGGCACTGTCTGAAGAACCATAAGAGGGAGAGATTCAGTAGCCATCCAATTCATTAGAAGTACTGACAGAGGGTATCTAACAGAGCAATGAAGTTTTCAAACACTATCACAGAGACCCGAGGTTCTACATAATGATTTGGGTTTGGGGAAACCCAAGCAGGATGGGCTATGAACAATCTACCAACCCTTTTTCACCTATCTGCTTACACATGTCCTATCAGATTTCAATCATAATACTTAGCTTTGTTTATATTTCAGGGTTTCATACAAGACTTTATTTCATATTAAGGCATCTTTATGCTTTTTAAAGTTTAAAAACAACTTCAATAAGGCAAAGCTTTACTGATACATTCAAAGATGTTGAAACCTACAATCTTGAAATCTCACTATGCTAGTCAACTGAACAATCAACTGTTCGTTTTATTGAAGAGTGTTGGAGGGACGGTCATTGAGGATGGAGATTGAAAGGTCAGCTACTATGTGCCATGTCTTATCGCATAAAATTATATAGTAGGTTTCCAAGCCTAAGCAAAACAACTTTACCACAGGCATAATCTAGAGTAAGTAAATGGATGCCAAGGTGATCATTGCTATATGTAAAATATTGACAAAAATTAGACTTATTTATTTATTTTAATTTATCCCTTTGAGCAAACCTCAACTTTGAGCGACTTATTTTATAAGTTTGAGAAATGTCAACATGTTAATAGCAGTTATCTCTGGGAGATGGGTTCACAGTTTTTTTCTTTGTGCTTTTTCTTATTTTCTCAATGAAAATGCATTTCATCATCTAGAAGTTGGAGAGAAAGTTTGCTGAAAACAAGTAAGTTAGAAAATAAGGGCCGGGCACAGTGGCTCACACCTGTAATCCTAGCACTCTGGGAGGCCGAGGCAGGCGGATTGTTTGAGCTCAGGAGTTTGAAACCAGCCTGAGCAAGTGCGAGACCCCGTCTCTACTAAAAATAGAAAGAAATTAATCGGACAACTAAAAATATATAGAAAAAAATTAGCCGGGCATGGTGGCTGGTGCATGCCTGTAGTCCCAGCTACTCGGGAGGCTGAGGCAGAAGGATTGCTTGAGCCCAGGAGTTTGAGGTTGCTGTGAGCTAGGCTGACGCCACGGCACTAGCCCGGGCAAAAGAGTGAGACTCTGTCTCAAAAAAAAAAAAAAAAGAAAGAAAGAAAATAAGCAAGAAAAAGTCTAGGCCAAAATTAATCGTTTATTTCTAACATCATATCATAGATAGTAGGCACATAATTTTGATGATGTATGATTTTAATGATACAGTAACAGTGTTTTTCTAACCAAATTTCGTGGAGCTCTGTGATTTCTCAGCGATTACTCAAGTACCAACTTGGAATGGAAGAGATAGATGCAGGGAATATGGCTTCAGTCCTCTATGGGAGAAGCTCAGCTTTTCTGTTCCTATCTATAAATATGTCCTGTTGGAAAACAGACTTACTTTTTCTTCTGTTCTGGTGAGAGCTGTGTCAAAAAGTCAGCTTGTCTGGGCATGGTGGCTTACACCTGTGATCCCAGCAACTCGGAAGGCTGAGGCAGGAGGATCTCTTGAGGCCAGGAGTTTGAGACCAGCCTAGGCAAAATAGTGAGACTCTGTCTCTACAAACAAAAGAAAAATTAACTGGACATGGTGGCCCACACCTGTACTCCCAGCTACTTGGCAAGCTGAAGCAGGAGTATCACTTGAGCCCAGGAGTTAGAGGCTACAGTGAGCTATGATCACGCCACTGCACTCCAGCCTGAGCAACAGAGACCCAGTCTCTTAAAAAAAAGTCACCTTTGGCAACCCATGTTCAAACTGGTGAAATAGCTGCTCTATGTTCCCATCCCTCCACAGAAATATTGAAAAGCAAAAACTGTCTGAAATAACTATGTCAGAATGCTGAAAAACAGTCAAAAGTTTAGAACAAACAAGCACATGCTGAGTCAAAATATATGAATTAGACAGAATTGAAGGGAGAGAGAGTTCTACAAAAATTTTTGGAAACTTTAATACTCCATTTTTAATAATGGATAGAACATTTTAGACAGAAGAACAATAAGAAAATAGAGGACTTGGACAACACTATAAACCAACTAGACCTAACTGGCATATATGGAACTCCACCCAACAACAGTAGAATACTCAGTCTTCTCAAGTGTACATGGAACAGTCTCCACGATAGACATCTATTAGGCCACAAAACAAGTTTCAATAAGTTTTAAAAGATTGAAGTCAAAAAGTGTCTTCTGTGGCCACAATGAAATGAAGCTAGAAGTCAGTAACAGAAGAAAAATTGGAAAATCCATTCACAAATATGTAGAGCTTGAAGCTCTGGCTCGAGTGGGACAAAGGCAATACGTGTAACCTAAACATTTGTACCCCTGTAATATGCTGAAATAAAAAAAAATAGAAAAATAACATGGAATCTATGAAACCAAAAGTTGGTTCTTTGAAAAGATCAACAAAATTTGCAAACTTTTAATTGGACTGACAAAACAATGAGAAGACAAATAACTAAAATCGGAAATAAAAGTGGAGATACTGTTACCAATATTACAGAAATAAAAGGGATTATAAGAGAGTACTATGAATAATTGTATGCCAAAAAATTAGGTAAATGAAATAGACAAATTCTTAGGAAAATATCAGTTACCTAAACTGACTCAAGAAGAAATAGAAAATCTCAATACACATATAATAAGTAAAGGGATTGAATCAGTAATCAAAATGTCTGAACAAAGAAAAATCTAGGACCAGGTCGCTTCTCTGGTTAATTCTACTGAACATTTAAAGAAGAATTAACACTTTTGAGTCTTTCTCAAACTCTCCCAAAAAATACAAGTGTAGGGAATACTTCCTGACTCATTCTATGAGGTTAGCGCCCTGATACCAAAGCCTCTGGCATCAAATGATGACATCACAAAAAAAGAGAATAGCAGATATTTGCACACCCATGTTTATAGCAGCCCTATTCACAATAGCCAAGGGATGAAAGCAACCTGAATGTCCACCAACACATGAAAGGATAAACTAAACGTGTTACATACATGCAGTGGAATATGATTCAGCCTTAAAAGAAAGGAAATCTTGTCTCATGCTACAACATGGGTGAACCTTGAGGACATTATGCTAAGTGAAATAAGCCAGTGACAAAAAGACAAAGACTGTATGATTCTACTTATATGAGGTATCTAGAGTAGTCCAATTCATAGAAACAGAGAGTAGAATGGTGGTTAATGTGGGGAGAGGGGAAAAAGCGTTGTAATGGGTCTAGAGTTACAGTTTCGTATGATGAAAAGTTCTAGAAATCTGTTTCACAACAGTGTGAATATGTTTCACACTACTAAACTGTACATTGAAAATGGTTAACATGGTAAATTTTATGTTCTTTTACCACTATAAAAAGTTACAGACCAGTATCTCTTATGAATATAGATGCAAAAATTCTCAAAAGTAGTAGTTAATCAAATCCAACAGCATATATAAAAAGATTATGTATCATGACCAAGTGAGGTTTATCTCAGGAATGCAAGAATAGTTCAATATAAGAAAATTAAGATACTGTATTAGTAGAACAAAGGAGAAAAACACAAACGTTTCATTTAAATTATGCAGAAAAGGCATTTGGAAAAATCCAACACCCTTTCATGATAAAAACACTCAGTTATTTAAGTTCCCTCTTTTATTCTTGGTAATCTAGATAACGTGGCAGGGAGGACTTCTGATAACCCTTCATCTAATGGATTCCTCATTCAGGGTAGACTGAATGAAAAAGAAGCTCTCTGGAACACTATCCTTTATCCATGTCGTTGATTTGCACCATGCCTCCTAACTTTCCTGATCTTTTGCCATTGCCTTGCTTACTCTTCTTTTCCAGTCAGTAGCCTATGGGTTGGTCACTAGGCCTAACGGTCATAAATACACACCACCCTGCATTTTAGCACACACTGAGTGGAAGTGTAACCCTACCCCTAGATGACCATCCAGTGTTGAAATGTTGCTGCTGTTCTAGGTATTTTGTTTCAGACCCAAGGTGAGCCTGAGAATTTGGATCCATTTGAGGAAATTCTTGATGACCTAAATATTTCTACCAATGGTGTTCATCATTGAATACTTGATGGCTGGCACATAATGCTTTTTTAAAATTATTTTTTATTCAATAAATGAAGGCAGCTTTAGGGAACTGGTTCAGAAGGATAGAAGAAGAGTCTTTGTATTAGTTTTGTTTAGTATGGAATTTGGAACTGAAGAAGCATTTGATGATTATCCTTTTAAACTTCAGAATGTCAAACCTTTCTGAAACACTCTTCTGAGAGGCTAACTGAAATGCAAAAAAGAGACTCCATTTGACTCTTCTGAAAGAGTGCATGTCCTTCACCAGCAGATGGCACTCTTATACTGTAGTTTGAGAAAGCAAGTAGCAGTAGAAGGTAAAGAATAGTTGTTTGAAGTGTCCATCTACCCCTTCCTCCCTTCCCTTTCCCCACAAACCCTTCCCACTTCCATTCTGCTGCTGGCGACTATCTTACCCACCCGCTCACCTCTCTTCAGGTGCCATGGGATTTCTTGCTGCCAGTCTCTCTGGCTCACAAGAAAATATCTTTTGTACTTATTAATAGTCCACTTACAGGAATAGGACCAGCTATATAATTTGCAGGGTCCAGCATAAAATGAAAATGTAGGACTTCTCATTCAAAAATTATTTGGAATTTTAAGACAGTAACAGCAGAACATGAAACCAAGCACAGGGCCCTTCTGAGCTCATGCATGTTGTGTACCCATGAAACCGACCATACTTAATAACATAAATGATTTTTCCCTCTTCCCACCCTGTCTTTTGTCTTTCCAATGCTCTCTTCCCTGTGACACACACCGAAAGGGCTGCTTAAGAAAGGAAGAATCACTGAATGTTATTCAGACATAGAATCTCAGCACTGGAGGAATTTAGAGATCTGGTTCAATCCCCTCATTTTAAAGATGATTTAACTATATTCCAGAGAGATGAGGTGACTCTCCCAAAGTCTCCAGCTAATTATGCCACAGACTGGACCGGAACTAAGCATTCTAATCTATGAGGCCAAAACTTGCTCTCTCGCATGGACTCCGTGAGAGATATCTTGAGGAAAAAGCTTTCGTGTCTATTCAAGACATGTGTTCCACTTTCTCTATGAGAACAGGGTGCGTGTTTGTGTTACTTACATTTACATAGTACCAGCTCAGTAAATGCGGGGCACCGTGCTCCATGTTTTATGTATAATACCTCAGTTAACGACAATCTCAGAAAATCATTACTGTTTTTCCCACTTTTCAAGTGAGAAAAATTCAGGATCAGAACTTGACTTTTATTAAGTGGAAAGGTAAGAGTTTAAGCAAATCTGTGATTCAAAAACCCATTCCCTTTTTACCACATCATTCTTGAATTTTAGGGAGGCTGAGTGAGCCTGTATTCCCTGAACATTGGTCTTGTATTTGGTCAGCTCTGAATGCTCTTGGGAACTCTTTCCAGGCTGTCCCTGTTCTTCTGTTGATAATTTATTGGGCTAGCTTCTGCCTTAGGGCCTTTGCTCCATGGTGTTTCCTCTGCTTGGAACATTCTTCTTCTAGATATTCCCGTGAAAAACAGGACTACCTGTCACATAGGTAATGGGGGATCTGATCATATCATGCAGGGTCTTACAGGCCATTGTAAAGACATTGGCTTTTTACCTCTGAATGAAATGAGAGCCATTGCAGCATTTTGTGCAGAGAAGTGACATATCTGACTTAGATTTGTAATGGTCCTTCTGGTTGCTATATCGAAAAAGAGAGTAAGAGGGTAGGATAGAGGAGGTAGAAATTAGGAGCTTTTTTAGGGGGTTATAGTAATCCAGGGGAAAGATAATAGTGGCTCAGACTGAGGTGGTAGCGGTGGAAGTGATGGGAAATGGTTGGATTCTGGAGTTACATGTATATGCAAGCATTATACATTTAGTTTTTTATTATGGAAAATTTCAAATACGTAGAGAAGTAGGGGGAAGAGTATAATGAAGTCCCATGTTCCTACTAGGTACCCAGTGAACCTATCTTGTGTTACTATGTGTCAGACACTCTCAACAGCTGCAAAAATTATCATTTTGTACCAATCTTGTTTCTTATAGAAATCTCTTTCACTTCCTCCCCAACCCTAGATTGGGGGAAAATAATTTGAAACAAAGCCCAGGTACTGTATTTCATGTGTAAATATTTCAGCTTTTACTATTTCAGCTGCTTCTAACTAACTTCCCCCCCTTCCAGGCTGCTATCTACCCTAGGGCTTCTGCTTGCTCATGGTTTCATATACTCATGATTTCTACTTATTGTCTGCCCTCTTTGTCCTCTTGAAACTTTTTTCCTTCCTACCAACTACTAACTGTATTTCTCAAATTCAAACTTTCTAAAAAGAGGTTCTTCTAGGTTCAGTTAGTTGCTATTGTTCCTTTTTTTCCTCCCCCCGAGACAGGTTCTCGCTCTGACATCCAGGCTTGAGTGCAGTGGTGTCAGCCTAGCTCACAGTAACCTCAAATTCCTGGGCTCAAGTGATCCTCGTGCCTCACCCTCCTGAGCAACTGAGTCTATAGGCACACCCCACCACACCCAGCTACTTTTTCTGTTTTTTGTGGAGATGGGGGTCTCGTTCTTGCTCAGGCTGGTCTGGAGGTCCTGGCCTCAAGCAACCTTCCCACCTTGGCCTCCCAAAATGCTAGGATTACAGGCATGAGCCACTGCACCCAGCCTCTTCCTTCTGCACAGACCTCATAAACTGGCCAAATTGTGGTAGATTAGCTGTTTTGCGTCAGGTACCCTCTTTTGGCCAAGCAGAATGGCATAATGACAAGGTCAGTTTCCCGAAAAGGGGTTGTTGAAATGGCAGTTACTTAGCAAATAATAGGCTATTCTCCAATAGTAATAAATAGTGGAAATTTAATACTAGAAAGGATAGAAATTGCGAAAAAAAGTAAGTCTGCAGTAAGGCTAGAAATAGATAAATGTCCAACTGCTGAATCACCATTATTTTATATTCCGACTTATTTGGATTTCTATTCTTGGGTGCCACTAAGGAATTAAGGGATATTTTTTAAAATATATTTTTGTTTATAACAGGCTGAGTAATAGCATAGATCATAATGTACCAGACTGAAAGTCAAGACCTACATTTAATTCTTTTGTTGATCATGGGCTTTGTACATTAGACAAGCTAATAAACTTCTTTGTCCCTTAATCTCTCCACCCCTCAAATGAGATTAATACCTGCCCTTTTCCTATTTCACATATGCAGATGAGTAAGATTAGAGAGGTAAAAGTACATTGAACTTTTATGAAAAGAAGCATGTGAAAATCTAAATAATTACTATTTCCTATATGAAGATTTTTATGAAGTTTTAAAATCAACAGTGGATTTAAATTTTTATTTTTGCAAAAGATTACATATTTTCTAATTTGTTAATTTCCTTTGTGTACTCAAACATTTTTCTTCTTAGATTGTAATGTATCTTTCACATGTATATACCACTTAGGACAGTGGTAAGAATCATGTAAATGTTAGCTGTTATCTACAGCAGTATGAAAAATTTGTCAAAAATCCATGGAGTGACAGTTGCAAATGCTTAAAAAATGGATCTCTCTTTACTTCCTAATACACATCCTGTTAAAATGCAGTTGCTTGAAGCTCATCAAATAGTACATCATGTGAAAATATGCGTAAAAAGCAACTTTTTGGACCCTAACAAATTGGAAGTGTTTGGGCTTATGGTGGGGCTGGGAAAAGGAGGGCTATTAAAAATGACGTTTTGGTATCTGATAGTGCCATTGTTCTCAAAGACTGGTTAGTGTGGACAGGCTACATCAAAATCACCAGGAAGTTTTCAAAAGTTCCTGGTTCTATTAGAGATTCTGATGTAGTAGATCGACAGCAGAAATTAAGAATGCAAAAATTTTTTAAGTTTCTCAGGTGGTCTTGATTTTCATACAGGTCTAAGAATTACTAACAGTGTAGAAAGATATAATACAATCATGTAACTTAGCACATCATTTGTTTCCTGTCATCTTATTCGAAGTGATATATGAATTGGGAAATACCTACATCTGGAAAAGAGGAGTGGGAAGATATCTATCAAAATCAGAATGAATTATAATTATCTCTGGATTGCGGGTTTATGGAAATATTTATTTTGCATTTGTTTTTCTTATTTCTGAGTTTTCTGATCAAGCATATATTACTTTTATAATAATAAATGTTACCAAGGAAATTAGTCACAACCAGTAAAGATTTTAAAGAGCCCCATATAGCCCATGTTTTTAGTTTGCCAAATGTGAAAAGAAAAAAAAATCTATCAATGTATATATCACATTGTTTTTTTTTATTTAAAGGAGAGGCTACCTATAAAGCAACATGGAAATAATATTAACAATATTTATTCTTCTGTTTTTAAAAATGTTGCAAATTCTTTTAAATGCTGATAAATGCATATCTTAGAGAATGTAAAAAAATTAAATCCTAATTAGCTTTTACTTCTTTTGCTTTGGCAATAATGGAAATATACCAATGTGTGTAAAAGGATTAATCAGTCAGTACCCTTGAAGGAGAGAGAAAAACAGCTCTGATACAATATAGATCTTCCATCTAATTTATATTCTGGGCTGTGCTCCAAGAATGATGCTCATTGCTTTTTAAAGATCCTCTTTGCTTCTACTCCTTCATATGTGTAAGTCTGAAATGTGTTAACAAACAAGAAAGAATTTAGCATTAAGATTTAAGTCTAAATTAAGAAAAATATTAGTATTGTTATAGCTTTAAATGAGTTTATACTATTTTTTCTTGTACTTGATAGCAACATTTTATACAGATATAGGATACACCCATTAAAAACACATTTGGTTTGTAGTCATTTACATTTTCAGTTAAAATAGGCACTGATTATTTGGTGTATACATATATAAGTTCTCTTCATTAAATAGGCATCAGAAAATATCTACACTGTGTTTTTAAAATATTAATAGTAAGTTTTACAAGAAAAGATGTAGTCTATTTACTGAAGATATATTCAGCTATGACAAAAAATTATTATTATGTAATCATTTTTGCCTTTGGAAAATAGTTATAAATCTTTTTACAACGTACCTGGACTAGTTCACCACCTATAATTTCTCGGACAACATTCGTTTCCTTTCCATTGTCTAGCCGTGTGAATTTTCCAACATGTTTATTTCCCTCCGGCTTCCAGGTCCCCTACATAACAACAACAGCAAGGCATGTATTAGGGTCTTACACATGTTAGGCACGGTTCTGAATTCTGTAGATCCACTTTTTCATCTAATCTTCACAGTGACCCTATGAAGTAGATACTATTCTCTCCACTTTACAGAAGAGGAGATCGTAAAATGGCACAGTAAGTCACCCAAAGTCACAGAGTCAGGATTGAACCTAGGCCATGGGGCTCTAGAGTATGTGTTGGTAACCATTATGCTTGTCTCCCTTGATAATTTGCATATGCTGCATTTTAAGGCGGTTGAGAGGGCTTCTTTTTCTAAATCTTCCATGTTAAGAGAAGTGTCCAGGCTGGGCACAGTGGTTCACGCCTATAATCCTAGCACTCTAGGAGGCCAAGGCAGGAGGATCGCTTGAGCTCAGGAGATTGAGACCAGCCTGAGCAAGAGCAAGACCCCGTCTCTACCAAAAATAGGAAAATTAGCTGCGTATGGTGCCACGCACCTGTAGTCCCAGATACTTGGGAGACTGAGGTGGGAGGATTGCTTGAGTCCAGGAGTTTGAGGTTGCAGTGAGCTATGATAATGCCACTGCACTCTAGCCTGGTCAACAGAGCAAGATATGTCTCAAATAAATAAGTAAATAAAGAGTGTCCAGAAATTTAGTCATGGTTCAAATTAGTTTCATGGGGAGGCTAACAACCCATGCTTGTTTTAATTTATATGATTGTGGTGATAATTAAAAATGGCATAGTTGATAAAATATTCAACAGTTGTCACTGCAAACATATAATTTAACTAGAAAAGTTCTGAGGCTAAAAACAGTTTTAAAAATACCAATTGAAAATGATGATTTCCTAAAATTTTTTTATCTTAACCATGAAAAGGTACAGTCCCAATGATCTTCCATGTGGCATTAGACCTTTCCATTTGGTTACTCACTCATCTATTACTTTATTCACTTATTTTATTATTTCAATATACTTATTAAATGGCTATTTCATTGAAGGTGTGTAACTCTAAAAGCTTTTGTTGCTGTCAGGTGTGTAAAGTTGAGCTTTAAATTTCTTTATGAATAGGTGTATACTAAGTCATTCGAAGGATATTTTTCCAATTCTTATTGTTCAATCCAGATTCTTCACAGATGTGTACGGAAATAAAAGCATTATTTTCAATACCCTGCCAATCTGTGCAATATATAATGTGGACAAACTTCATTGGTTCCTTCAGTAAATGACGGCGACCTGTTGTAATTAAACCATCCAGTGATGTAAAGCAGAAATCATTTTAGTATTGAGTGGAAAAATCAAAAATGCATTGCTTATAAAAAATTTCTTACACTGAGTTCAGTTCCGTCTGGTAGGCTGTAATTAAAGGTGACGCCAAGTTCAAAAACAATTTCAGCATCTCGCAAAGTGCTTGATTCTTTGACCGTGAATTTATTTCCTTCTTGTGTAATTGTCAGTTTCAAGTTGTCATGAGCTGCAATCTTCCTTTTCGCTATATTAATACCTGTAAAAGGAAAGATGTTGGAGAAAATAAAGTAAGAATGCCGTAGAAAGTTTTAATTTTTCCAACTTATGTTTTGGCGGGGGGAGGAGGGGACTTGATAGCATTGCCTTTTCAAAAGAGCATTCAGATTGCCTCTGTAGAAAAAAGTTCAGTGTCAATCAGATCAAGAAAACTGATGTTTTTCTAAAACCGAAGAAAAATTAAATGAAGTACAGAATTATTGAATGTTAGAGCTGAGTAATTTCAATAAAATTAACAAACTTTTTGTTTCAGTGTTAAGTCAAATTCTGGAAATATCAAATATTAAAAGGTGTATTCATGTACTTATAAAGAAGCACAACTTTGATTCTGAACATACAGCACTTTTTTCTTAAATGCCCCTTTGCCGTCCGTAATGGCTTTTACATTTTGAACTTTGTAATTCTGTTTGCTTTTTGTAGCATTTCTGACTGACACAAAAATGGGAAAATTAGCAAATTTTATAGCCAAATTTATTATTATAAGAATGTACAAGTTCTATAAATTTAAACTTGAAATCTCTAATGTATAGGATGTAATTAATGCAGATTTTTCCTTTGAGGGAATGACACAAATTTGTTTGCCAACTTGTACAGTATCTGGGCTGCCAGAGTATTGGTATAGATTTATAAATCTGTTAAATTAAAACACTCAGAGAAAATACATAGCTTTTCAAGATTATTCCCAAAGTTTTGTAAGTCAGAGGAGATGAGAATTAAATCTAATGTATTCAGAGCTATAAGTTTTGATAGAACTCCTTTCCATTACTTTATTATATGGTCTCTGCTTTTCCATCTCCAAGAATTTAATGTTTTAAAACCTAGAAGTTATCATTACACTGCCATTTTCTTACTCCAAACAAACAAACAAACAAACAACAAAAATGTCAATTTTCAGTGACAGAGGTACAGTCAACAGTTAAAGAGTGAAGGAAACCTATCTGAATCTTTTTTGTGTTCAGAGTACAGCACTCAAAGAATCTTTTCTTCCACTAATGAGACAATGGATTCTTTCTCCTATAAAAGGTGAGAATATGGTTTCCCAACTCCAAACCATCACGGCTTCTGGATCCTTGCCATCATCACGTCAGGATCCATCCCTAAGCCCAGAGGTTTAGGAGTTAGGAAAGAAAAATGTCTGTGAGAAAGCAGAGAATGAGCCATGAAGGAATGAAGTCTTTACCCATTTTTTCCATTAACTTGTCAAAGTTCTCACTCCGGTCTACCTTCCAAGTACCATCAAATGCCATGATCTCAGTTGAGTCAGCCTCTAGGTAACCAGGGTTCCAGGTCTGTACTTAACAGAGAATTTATTCTATTTTTTATCTTAGAAATATCTTTGTACTGTGATATGGAAGTTTAAAGTTCAAGAGATACCTAACTACTCTAATGCTAACTCATTCTAATTTCTCTTTCCATAAATTCCTTAGATGTTCTGAAATTCAACTGAATTAAAACATGATAAGCATACTTACTTTGTCTTAAACTACAATTTGTGGGCATGTTTATTTCAAGAATTAGAATGCATGCTGTCTGAAGATAGTTTTTCTGTTTCTAAGTACAAAGTGCATACTATATTGGAGGTAACATAATTTATAGCATGTATCAAATAACATCTGGGAAATGAGATTATTAATGACCAATGCCTTTTTCACAATAGCAATTACCTTGTAAGGTAAGAGTTTATGATCAAATACAATTGAAAAGTTAAAGTTAAGATTATTGAGACAGAAAATATATTTTCTAATAGGTCCTTTTGCATTGTGTTTAGAGTTGCCAGGAGTTTGAATAAATATCCTGGCACCTTGTACAGTGCCTGACACACTCATTGTAAGTATTAATATTCATTAGATTTTTGTTTTGGTCTTGAATATGATAGACCACTGAGCAAAAATTCAAGAGGTAGAAATGTGACCAGATAACATGAAAACTTTCATAAGAGAAAGAATCAGCTTTGAACAACTACCATATGCAGAGAGAACAAAAGGCAGATTTTAGCTATGCCATTCATTAAAATCATCCCTTTCCTTGGTTCTCACTCCCTCTCATCCCCAAACCTGGTAGAGTAAGAAGCCACAGCTCAGTATGTGTTGGGTGGGGTATAGCGGATAGCTGGAAAGGTACAAAGACAAGGTTATCACAGCTCTCCCC
>NW_012147864.1:1743657-1748684 GCF_000956105.1 Propithecus coquereli
TTACAAAAATTTTGTATATTGTCTTTGTTTTTCTTTTTGTCAAAGATAACGAAACCGTTATCATTTAGAAACCATCAACCTAGTGTACTTTCAAGGGAAGTATAAAAGTTTATGGTTATTCGAAAGCCAAGGACGAAATAGTCTCTCAGGTGATCCACTGTTTATGGCAATTTTGAATTTAGGAGGCTATGGATGGTTACAGTCTTTCTTTCTAGGTTAGAAAGATGGGTATATCTGCTCGCTGAAACAGAAATGTGGTGCAGTGAAAAGAACATGTGTTTTAGAGCAAAATGACTTGGGTTTCAGTACTGCCTACGACACCCATTGCTATGCAGGACTTTGGTCAGATTACTCAACCTCTTTGAGCCTCAATTTTCTCCCCTATAAATGAAGATAATAATAATACCTGATACACAGAGTCTTATGGACAGATTGTGTAAAGCACTCACTGAGAAACTGGTAGATACCAGGTCCTAAATAAACCTTAGTTTCTTTTCTTATTCTCTGAGAAAGGAAATCCAACAGCAGGTAACAGTGTCTTAAAAACATCCTGGGTCTCAAACCACTTTGATATTTCGTGAAGAAAATCCGTGTAGTTCTTGTGTTTATTAAAAAGTCACCTAAAAGTTGTTTGGGTATTTTGTGACTTGTATTAGTGACCAGCTTGGGCATGGGGATGCCTTGGATTTGCCTGTTAAATATATCATACTGCTGTATCTCCCTCTGGGAAAACATCATTCCACGATGGGCTCTCAGAGCAATTGAAATAAAAGTGCCTGCCTCAAGAAGGAAGGTGGGCAAGAAGAAACTAGAATGGCTTCTAACCACTGTCCACCTAACAGTGCCGTCCAGACGTGACCTCGCCCTTGTCTCATGGCCACTATAAGCTTCTCAGAAGGAGCAAAATAGAAAAGCAAATAGCACTTGTACTCACAAACCTTCTAACAAAATTAGCATACTACACTTTCAGTCTTACGTTTATCAGTGGCAGGGAACTAATTTAAAGTCAGTTTGGAAACCATGTTATCTCTGTAGAGTGGCATCATTAGATTTTTTTTTTTTTTATGCCCAGATCACATTGTTAACATTACACTTTTCCTTCTCCAACTCCCCAACTCTATAGCTTTTCAATTCTTATCACTTACCTGGGCTCCATCTAGAAAAGGTTATGCAGAACCTATGGGCCAGTTTCCCCACAGACCTTGCCTACTGGTGGTATAATTGAGCCAACCGGCTGAGGGCAGACCCAGCCCTTTATTTTCCACTCTGAAAATACTAGAAGACTTAAGAGCGCTGCACTTTGGAAAGTGAGTGGATTAAGCGCATATGTGCTTGTGGGTGCAGATGCCATGGAGGGAGAGCGACAGCTACACCGTCCACAGCTGCAGTGCTGCAGTCCACAGCACCCACTGAGTGGTCTGGAAGAAGTAGAAAGCAGCAGAAACTTCTGCTGATCTCTGTTCCAGTCCTCCAAGGGAAAATACAAACCACGTTCTTTAACCTGGCTTACAAAGCTCCTACTTACATTTTCTAGTGTCTTTTCCTATTCCCTGCTGTGTACTCCAAGACCTAGACATACTAAACTTCTTGCAGTCCCCAATCCCCTGAACACCCATGCTTCTGTTGCTTCAGGTCCCAGCTTACACACTGATTGCTCAAAGAAGCTGACCTTGAACTACCAGCAGCGAGTCAGGTAACCCTCCTTCTCCCAGGTGTAATGACCTTTGAAAGGTTTGGAGTAGCTCATTAAAGATAAAAACAGCTGACCTGTGATAACCAAGGGAATAGTATTAATATTATCGTGAAGTCCAGAGACGTCCTTAGCAAAGGGCAGCGAGACGGTGAGAGCTCGTCTCAAAGGAATAGCTTCCTAGAGATCACAAAAATCCTTTTACCACAATTGTATAGGAGGGAGTGTTTCTCTAGAGTATTATTTTGTATATATCATTAATGGGAAATTGCATTTTAAGGCGTTTTCTAATCACCTCAGAATTTTAGATTCTGTTTTTTGATCGCAAGGTTTTTAGCTTTTACATGTCAAAAAAAAAAAAAATAGAGGTCTCCATCAGGGCCATGTGAGAGAAGGATTTGAGGGACAGATACAAGGAGTAACAGGGGAGTCTGAAGGTTCCTGTCAAATCCCTAGCAGTAAATGGGAATAAGGGAAAATTCTACAGTTTGCTGACAAAATTTACTTCATTCTGCTTTAATGATCAGTCTCTAAATATTAGGAATATTAAGACCTGTTGAATCACGTTTTAGATTTTGTACTTGAGATGGCTGGTTGGTTTTTTCCAAAAAGACTGGAGACAGAGCTGTGCACAGTAGGCTGTCTGCCGCATTCGAGGAGAAAGTGGCTCGCTGACTCTCGTTAGTGACAAAACAGCCGTTTGAGAGGATTCACATGTGTGTGCCGAATGATTTTTGTGGGAAGGATTTGTGACTCACTCTTTATAATCTGGGTTTATCGCCACCATGGTGAGCCCCCTTCGAGCAGTGCAGTTAGGAGGTTGCTTATCTCCTGTTCCCCTCATACCACTGGTAGAAGAAGATGGCTTTGCATTATCACAGCTCGCCACGGCCACTTCCAAACCTTATGCTTCTGTCTTTTTTTAAATAAAAAAGACCCTTTCCTTTGAGACCACTTCCATTTGGCTGTATCACCTCCCAGCTTACTTCATCGTTGTTATCCAGCGTCTGCCCCCATCCGGCATTATCATTTGTCATCTGTTGCTGAAAATCTTGGCACTTGGCCATGTCCTGCCATCATCCTGGGTGACCTCAAAGTCCATGTCAATAAGCCACCTGTCACCCTGGCCTCCCAGCTCTTTAACCTCCCTCATATCTAGCGACCTTTACTTCTACTTCGCTTTATTTGTTCATATCAAGGGCTGTGTCCTGTGATTTGTCATCCTGGAAGCTGACCCCTCTGTGAAATTTAACATGCCACTCTCTGACCACAGCGCTCCATCCTCTCAGCTCCTTCACTTTCTCCCACGTGTCAGCTCTTGGCTCAGAGACAACTTTTGTCAGTTGTTGCTTCAACTTTCTCCCGAATTTGGAGCCACTCCTGGTTTATTTACATTCACTATTCAATTGATAACCTGTTGCCAATAAAAACACCCCTCCCTTTTTCCTGCACTGACCTAGGTACACCATGCATGGTTTCTAGTCTTAGCCTAATTGTCAGCACCGCCTGGTAAGACTTCTGTGTGTCTCAGTTTCCTCCACATTCAGGACCGTGGCTGTGTCTTTAATCATTCTCCTGTGGCCTTCTACCCTTGCCCCAACAGATGACGTGCACCTTATTTCACAGGGGAAATAAACTGTCAAGCAACAGTTCCCTCAATTTATGCCTTCTCTGTTACAGTTACTTGTTATTACTTTCTTTACTGCTATTCATTCTTTCACTCACTTATTTGCCCAACACATATTTTAATTCCTACTATGGCCTAGGCACCATGCTACGTTATAAACATAGAAGGATGAACACATACAGTTTCAGTCGAGGGGAAGCAAGGCTTGAAATTACAATAGTGTGGTAGATATAAAGGTTTATTTTTGTTTCTTCATAGCTTCCTCTTTCTTTCTCTTTTATTTATTTATTTGGGTAAGGGTGGTATCTTTTCTTCTTCACATCAAGATGATTAAGTCTCTCCTATTATAAGAAAATATGAAAATATCCACCTAGATTCTATCAATGTTTCTAAAACCTACTCAATCTTTCTTCTTCTCTTCACAGCCAGGCGTCTCAAAAAAATAATCTATAGCTGTTGTCTCCATGTGCTTGTCTTCCATTAGTGCCTCAATCTGCTGCAACACAGCTTTCGTATTTACCACTCCACTGAAACGACTCACCAAGGTCAATGATGAATTTTTAGTTGCCAAATCCAATCACACATCCTGGCCCTTGTTTATGTCATTGTAGCATTCCAGACCATTGATTCCTCCCTTTTTGAAATCTCTCCTTTTTTGCCCCCTGACTTTATTCTTTCTTGATATTGTTTTTCTCTAGATGCTCCTTTTCAGGCTCTTCCATGAGCAACTCTTCCTCAATTTATAGATACCTTATATGTTGGAGTTGCATCTTCAAATCTCTTTTCATTCTACATAATCTACATGGACCATCTTTTCCATTCTCATGTCTTCAATTTCAAACTCTATGATTCTAAAACTTAGAGATCCAACCCAGATCTCTCTTCTATTAGGTACCTATTCCTTACCAGGTACCTCTACATGCGTGCGCTGTAGGAATCTCAAACTCCACACAACAGGAAAAGAGCTTAACTTCTCCTCCCCCTCCCACAAACTTGTTCTCTCCTGCTGTATTTCCTATGTCAGTGAGTGACACTGCCATTCTAGGAATCATTCTAAAGTCTTTTCCTCTCCTTTACACTCTGCATTCCATTTTATCAACAAACCGAGTAGAATTTTACTCCTTAATATCATATAATTATATCCCATCTTCTACATGCTTGCAGAGTCAGCACTACAATAATCTCCTAAATGGAGCATCCAGCTTCTTTACCTTGTCGATTTGTTTTAAATGGTCTAATATTGTTGGAATAGTAACATCCAATCGTGTTGTTAATTTATGCATAGGTTTAGATGAATTTGCTTCCACTATAGTTTTCAGTCTATCATTATCCACCTTGGTCTCAGGTCGTCCACATGGCTCATTTTTAAGATCTATGTTTATCAGACGTATATTGGCCTGTGGTTTTCTTTTTTTGTGTCTTTGTCTGGTTTTGATATCAGGGTGATAACAGGCCTCCTAGAATGAGTCTGGGAGTATTCCCTGCTCAATTTTTAGGAATAGTTTAAGTAGGAGTGGTATTAATTTTTTTTAATGCTTGATAGAATTCAGCAGTCAAACCATCATGTCCTGGGCTTTTCTTTGATGGGAGATTTTTATTACTGCATTAATCTCATTACTTGTTATTTTTTATTTATTTTTTTTAGGTTTTGAATTTCTTCCTGGTCAATCTTGGTAGGTTGTATGTATCTAGGAATCTATTCATTTCTTC
>NW_012147864.1:1749659-1762008 GCF_000956105.1 Propithecus coquereli
ACCAAGGTGGATAATGATAGACTAAAAACTATAGTGGAAGCAAATTCATCTAAACCTATACATAAATTAACAACATGATTTGATGTTACTATTCCAACAATATTAGACCATTTAAAACAAATCGACAAGGTAAAGAAGCTGGATAGATAGATTATTACATAAATTAAACAAAGATTGAAAGAAAAATCGTCTCATAGCTTGCCTTTCTTTGCTGCCACCATTTTTGTACTATATTGTTATGTGTGATAAAAAATAGATTCTTTTTGACAAGGTGTTTGGCACAGTGACTGGATAAAGTGTGAAACACAGTCCAAAACCAAATATTCATCAACAAAAGCTAATGGTGTCTGTTTGGTGGTGATATTATCCTCTACAGCCTCATAAAACCCAGTCACTCAATTACAGCAATGTCTACTACAACCAGTTGGACAGAATGATCAGGACACTTGCGATTAAAGAGCTGAGATTGGTCAATAGAGACAGGCCAATCCTCTTATAAGACAACGCTTGACCACATGTCATACAAACAGTGCTGCTCAAACTACAGAGATTAGATTTAGAAACTCTCTGTCATCCACCGTATTTGCCAGATCTCACACCAACTGACTACCACTTCTACCAGACTTTGGACCACTGCTTACAAGAAAAAATAATTAATTCTTAACAAGCTGTAAAAAACACCTTTTGTGTTTTCATTGCCACTCGATCTCCAGGCTTCCTTGCTTCTGGCATAAACAAGCTACCGTTAAGATGACAAAACTGTGTCAGTAGTTTAGACACATACTTTGATTAATTGTACTGCTCCTTGTTTGAGATATAATAAACTAAACTTTTGATTTGAAATTAGACATTTCATATTTAATGACCTAATTTTTTTGTTTCAATTTAATTTATTTCTGCTCCAATCTTTATTATTTCTTTTCTTCTATTACTTTTGGGTTTGGTTCGCTCTTCTTTTTCTACTTCTTTGTGATGCATCATTAGGTTGTTTATTTGAAGCTTTTTTACTTTTCAATGCAGGCTCTTACTGCTATAAACTTTTATGAATTTTCTGGGAAAGGATGGAGAGTTCCCAGAACTGAGATCCCTCCCCTTTACTGATCTTACAGGGTAACTTCTGAGGGTTACCATGGCATTTGTAAACTGTCATGGTAATGGTAGGTGTGATTTTTTTATTATGGTAATGAGGGTAGGTCACTTGAGGACACTGTCACCTTGCTTGTATGCATGCTCCTTTTGTGGCCTTGATCATATCTCTAATTTGTGGTTTCTCTACCTCTTTTTGGTTGGTCAGTCCTTGGAGACCCTCTATCACTGACCAAACATCCATTTGGTCCTTGGAAACCCTCTGGTCAAGGCATCTGTTCCTTCTTGGAAGCCCCCTCTGGTCAATTTGTTCCTCCTATTGTAGACAAAGTGTCTCCTAGTGCCAACTGCTCCTCTTCCTCCCTCCTTCTAACAAACCTTCCGGCTTAACCCGTCTCATTTTGGAGCGTGAGGTAGAAGGCAGAGAGGCAGGGGCCATCCAAGTGCCCTGGCCCTCAGTCTAACTCTCCAGGTATTTTTTTCAAAGTTTTTTTTAAAGCTGTTATGTTAAAGGAGTGAAGGTAGTCAATAAATATTTGATATCTATTTATCTTACTTTATGTAGAGCTATTGACTTCAATGATTCTGAATGGTCAAGGATAATTCTCTAAAATCAATTAAGACAGGGATCTCCAAGCTCCAATAGTTGTACAACTATTTCATTATATATTACAATGTAATAATAATAGAAATAAAGTACACAATAAATGTAGTGCTCTTGAATCATCCCAAAACCATCCCCCTCCATCTCCCCTGATTCGTGGAAAAATTGTCTTCCATGAAAATGGTCCCTGGTGCCAAAAAGGTTGGAGACCACTGAATTAAGGCATCTTTGGCTTGTGTAAACCAAATTAGCAAATTTCCCCCTTGAATCCAGCTGCAATGTATTGGTCTGTAAAGTATAAACCAGTTGTCAGCTATGGTTGCCTTGGTTAATTGAATGACCCTGCTTCATAAGCACAGCCTGTAATGCATTTGGCTTAATAACCTAAACTATAACACACAATGGAGGATTTTACAGAACCGTTTCTGCTTGGAATAGCATAATTGGGATTTGAATTAATTATAATCCAAAAAGTTGTTTTAGCTCATGGTATATGACCTCTGAAACCCCTAATACCAAAATCTTACTATGTAAAAATGACCCACATAGTACAGAAAGTACATAAAGTGGATTGAATTTCATACCATGCTGTTTTTCTAAAATGTACTGTCTAAAGAGTTCTTGCAAATTAGTTCCTGCTGCTTGTGAAAGACCATATTTAAACTGAATTACAGCAGCCCTCCTGCAGTGAAACGCCGACTTGCTCAAAGAATGATTGAGGGCCCAGTGACACCAGGGAGTCTATGGCCCCATTCCTGCAAGTGAGCAGAAGGTCACTGAAAATGAACATATTTTCAGAAATCCACGTTTCTAAAAACATCTTGCAAAGAATAAAATGGTAATCCAAGGGACATGTATAAGTTTACTTGATATTTTTTTATTAACATTAGCCTTTATGTGAAAAAAATACATTTCATGTTATATAGCACAAAGAATAATACAATAAATACCCTTTTAACTCTCTCAAATTTTAAAGAGTAGAATAGTATTATACCAGGCATATCCCCTTGGCACTCACTGTTTCTACAAGGCACTAATGGCTGTCTACACTAAGCACCTGAGATACTTAGCCTGGGAGCACTCTTCTGGCCTTAGAAATATGCTTAGCTCCTGCAGGCAGGCACGCTGGAAGGGCCAGGGAGTTAAGGCCATCATGAGCAGCCTTCAACTAATAATGCGTAAGAGCTGGTAGGTAAATATCCAAACTTCAGGTGGGATGACTTTGAGGTATACTTTATACAGTCTTCAAGCGGAAACAGTCTGCAAGTGAAATCAAGCCCCAGTTATCCACATTAATAACCGACTTATTAACTTAGCTTTTATAGACTTCCCTTCCCTTCCCATCTCATTTCCCCACTTCCATACTAGTGTTTCCTGGGATAACCTCTGGAATAAGCTACTTCACTTAAATCCTTATGCTAGAGTTTGCTTCTGGTGGCATTGCCAATACTGTTGAAGTCCTTTGTATTCATCCCCAATCACCCTTCTGTTTTCTGTCCCCCACCAAGAGTAACTACTGTTTTCGTTTTTTATGTTTATTGTTGCTTTCCTATTTGTAATAGTTTTACTGAATATATTACAGATATTAGTCACTACATCGTTTGTTGTAACAAGGTACCACAGACTGGGCGACTTAAACAACAGAATTTTTCTCCTAGTTCTGGAGGAGACTGGAAGTCTAAGATCAAGGTATAAGCAGGGTTGGTTCCTTCTGAGGGCCAGGAGGGAAGGCTATGTTCCAGGCTTGTCTCCTTGGCTTCTAGGTGGCCATTTTCTCCCCGTGTCTTCACACTGCCTCTCCTCTGCACATGTCCGTGTCCAAGTTTCCTCTTTTTATAAGTATATCAGTCATATTATAATAGAATCCACTCTAATGACCTCATTTTAATGTTATTATTTCTTTAAAGACCGTATTTCCAAATACGGTCATATCCCGAGATACTAAAAGTTAGAATTTCAACATATGAATTTTGAGGGGGACATGATTTAGCCCAAAATGGTAACTAACAATGTATTTTTCAGGGTTTTTTAAACAAAATGTTTTGAACTGTATACTTTTATTTCATACTGTATGCATTTTCTGTGACTTTTATAGCTAAGCATTGTTTCTAAGATTCATCTTTAGGTTGGTCTCAGATTTTTACTGTTAGATTAATGCTGTTATGATGCACATGTTTCTCCTGATACACGTGTCAAGAATATCTGGGTGTGAAATTGCTGAGTCATAAACACTCTGCACATTTTTAAGTCACATTTCCTAGCAAGGACAGTAGATTGAATACACGTGTCTAATTTTATTTCCTTTCAAAACCCCACTGAAGCCTTTCTCACTGTGATAATTAGACACACCTTGCTTCTGATGGTTTAAGCATCGGCACCAGGCCTCTGTATTACTGGAGGATCTTCTCATTGCTGTTGCTCAGGGAGCTCCCATATCTAACAGCGTTTCTGAGCCCCGGCTGTCAGAGGATGGGTGTCACTGGGCTTCTCCACAGCACAGCCGCCCCTCTCACCAGTGCTCTCCTTATCCTCGGTAAGCCTAGTATCCTCCAGTTTTCCCAAGGAACATAGTAACCTGGTAGGTTTCACAGTTTTCAGGTGAATAGATTCAGATGTCCCCATCCCAAGTCTCAGGTCCCCCTGATGCCAGGACCCTTCCCAAGCAGGGTCCTGACCTTGACATAGTAGATTTCTTCAAGGCTGCAAAGTCAACATTCTCTGGAGCTCTGCTGTCCATTGTAAAGTCCTGGGTCCAGTCCTTAGTAGATTTTTTTTTTGTCCTTGACTACAGGAAATGAAGATCTCTTTGTATGCTGCCAAGGAGGCCCTCTGATTTTCACACTCTGCCTTAAATTGGTGATGGGTCACCCTCAGCCTTTCATTGTCTTCCTCCAATATGTTAATAGCATTCAACAACAACTTTGGGTTTTCTTATTATTTTAATGCATCAAACCTTTCAAATGGCTGAGATACTGCACCCCTGAGTACACGTTCTTCTACTGGTGTTCCATTCCAGATCGACACAGGTGAGAGTTTTGACAGCTGCACTTCTCTTTAACAGACGTCAGTGCTCTACCTACCACAGCGATGGCTTCTCACTGCCGCTGGCTGGCTGGGGATCTAGATCTCAAGTCCCGTGTTAGAGTCTGCTTTCTCAGAGCACCTCTGGAGCTAATTCTTTTAGGTAGGATTTTCTGTGCTGGAGAACTATGTGCAGGAAGTTTATCGGGGAGTTACTATGGTTGGAATGTTTGTCCCTTCCCATAATCACGTTGAAATTTAATTGCCAATGTAATGGTGTTGGGAGGTGGGGCCTTTAAGAGGGGATTAGGCCACGAGGGCTCCACCCTGATGAGGGGTTAATGCCCTTAAAAGGGCTCATGGGAGTGGGCTGCCTCTTCCGCTCCCTGCCCTTCCACTTTCGGCCGCGGGAGGATCCGGGCATCTTGGAAGAAAAGAATGGCCTCACTAGAAACCGAACCTGCTGGCTCCTTGACCTTAGACTGCCCAAACTCCAGAACTGTGAGTAAATAAATTTTTGTTTATGAATTACCCAGTCGCAGGTGTTGTTATAGCAGCACAAAACAGACTCAGGAGCTCTCTACACTTGGGAAAAACAGCCATGAGTGAAAGCATCAGGGTTGGGCAGAGGGAGAAGCGCACTGCAATGCAGCAGCAACAGTGGCCTCCGCGGTCCTCTAGGGCTGTCCCGGTTGTGGCCAGGAGCTCTCAGCCTCATCAACCGGTCCTGGACATAGGCTGCTCCTGGGGAGGGCACGTAACCTTGGGCAAATGAGCTCTCAGGATTTCCTACCACACTCTTTTCTATTTGATACATGGATTTGTTTTCCCCACAAAAAACAGGATGATGCTCTAAACATGTTTTGTGACTTTTCCCCACTTCTTCCCTAAGCTTAACATATACTGTGAATATTTTTCCGTGTAGTAAATATATTTGAAATGGTAAATTTTGGTTTCCTGTACCCTAAGTGGCAAGACTTAGTTTTAAGTAACCTATCCTCTTGCTGTTGTAAATCCTCTTCTTTTTGATACAAAAATTCTGTCATCATCCTAATTTATCAAAGAATATGAAGTAATCTCTATAAGGCTTCCTCTATAAGGATATCCTCCTCCTGACATTTTTTGAATTTCTTACCCTCCATGAGACCCCTCAGGTGGCTTGAGAGAAGTTTGTGGGTTCAGGTTTGGGTTTTTGCATATTACTGATAATATTTATCTTTACAGAAAGGTGAACTGTGTATATAAGGAAGTCCAGGGAGCTCTAAGGAGGTACTATGAAGAATTCCTTACGCTCTTAGCTTTGCTCCAGACTGAAACTCCCCCAGTCCGGATAAGGGCCTGCATTTCATAGTATGACTGGTGGGGTCCCTGTTCCACATGACCCCTGGGCCTGCCCCGATGCATTTCTGGACTGAGAAATTATTTCCTACTTCTTGAAATTTAATCTGTGCCTACAATTTTAAAAAATTGTGTATTCTTGACAAAGTTGTATCAGGCATTTTTTGAACAAATATTTTCTTCATTAGCAAGATGAACACTTATATTAATTTATATGTTTTCCTACAAATTTTATTCCTCCTGTTCTTTGAAATAAGCCCATGATATTTAAGCTTTGTTTCTGACATGGATGGATGAGAGAAGATTTTTTTTCCCCTTTTTTAGACTTGTTATGTTAATTAAATCTTAGTGCATTATAACATGGAGTGGCTAAGAGCGGAGGGTTGGAGAAACCACCTTGTTCAAATTATAGTAAAAATTTTCTAGTTAATTGAACGACCTGGGGCAAGTTAATTGACCTCTCTGGGCTCCAGTTTTATCGTGTGTAAAGAAAGTGCCATAATGCATATTGCGGAGGGTTATCATGAAGAGTCAAAGATGAATGAAGTGCCTGACTTATTAGCATATGCCTGGTTATTTCTGGTTACAAAACCAAGCCTCATGGTGTGTAACCAAATGGGAATTCTATTTCTATCAGAGCACATCTTTCTTTTGAGCGCCTCGACTATGCCTGGGAAGACAGGAAAGTCATAATTCTGAAATTTTCTTTCACCAGCAACTCCCATAGACTTGATTATGGTCGGAGTTTCATAGAAGTCTAGGCTATCCACAGGCATGTTTCCAAACTAAAGGGGTAAGACAAGACGTCTAAAGAAATATTTCTTAATCTGTGTTGAATTAGTGCTGTAGGAGGTCATGGATGAGTGAATTGTTTTCAGGACGGAGGAAGCAGAACTGACCAGACCGTACGTGAGGAGACCCTGTGAGCAAGGGCATTCTCTGTTGGGTAGTGCAGCTCAAGGATCAATTTGAGGTCCCCTATTGGGAACTTTTACAGAGAGACATAGGCCATAAAAAGGGTCATAGAAATTGAGATGCAGAGAGAAGCAAGACTGCCCCGGCAGTTTACATGCGAGGAGCTGCTTTTGCCTCTTGGTTCAGGTTGAGACTATGGGAATGGAACATGCCTAGTGTTTTGTGAATACTTTTCCAGAATGCTTTTATTGTGTTTTTTTCCCTCCTGATTACAAAATCAATATAGGCTTATCTCAGAAAAATCAGAATATATAGAAAAGTAAAAACAACTACAACAAAATCACAAAAAAATTTTCTCCACTCAGAGACAGCTATTATTAGTAACTGAATGTCATTCAATCACACTTTTTTTAAATTAAAAAATCTTATAGCATAGGGTTTTATAATCTGTTTTTTTTCACTTAATACACTCATTTAAATAGTATTTCTACATGATTTTTTTTGTATGCATGGTATGCTTTTATGGGAATGTATCATAATTTAATTAGTTCTCTAAGAGATGGATATTTAATACTGTTTGAAACTTCCATTAAGATGATAATATACAGATTTTTAATGTATATCTTTAATTATTTCCTTATGAGAAATTCCTAAAGTAGATTCTTTGGGGAGAGAGCCATGATAAAATCAGCTGTCACACAGCTGAGGGGAGTTCCTAGGCCACGTGGGAGCACGCCGGGCTGCCTGCAGGTGCTCTCGTTTTGGTCCGTCCCAGGTGGTTTGCTCTGCCCTGGCAGGCAACTCCCGGGTTGGCGCTGCGTGGGACCTCAGCTCTGGAGGACTGGATTCCGTCATGGAATCGTCTTGGCAAATAGCTTATAAAGAGGAGGATATAATTGTAGTTGACAAATACAAAGTGAGGTATTCTGTAAAAGTTAAATAAATCCCCAGTGGAGAATAATAGATATAAATCCTAAGAATAAAGGAGTTTGTTTCTATAAAGGGTTAGTTTGGCTAACTTGAAAATAGGAAAACAAACTTCACAGAAAACGGTTCTTCTGATTTAGGCCATCGCGAATGATTAACTGGCTGAAGTATCAGTGATGATCATGACCGTGCTGGGTATCGAGCTTGCTCGGGGGAATTAAAGCACTCAGGATTATGCTGAGGCAGGCAGGTATCAGCAAGTGCTCTTTGATTACCTTTGCGATAAAGTCAGGTGCACCTCAGCCTTTTTTCCCTTACGTAAGAGACAATGAGAAACACCGAAGCTGATTTGTGTTTATTGGGGTTTGTAGGGTGGTAAATACGGAGAAAGGAGGTGTGGATGGAGAAAGGACTAGACGGCATACATCAGGATCAGCCGTGAGAAAAACCTCCCCACTCAGCTGTCTTTGATCTCTTACCCCTTCGAGGAGTACCTTCCAATGCTCTGCCAGGACAGCGTAATTAGTAATTGGTGTGTCTGTTTGCCCGCCAAGAAAGATGGCGTGAGTGATGTCTGCAGGTAATCTCCACTGATCTGTGGGTGACAATCCACGGAAAAAGGCTCGAAGTTCCCTCTCAGTGGTTAGCGAAGGGGTTCTTTCTGCTGTGACAGGACGATAGTAAGGAGAGCAGGGACTTTGGACCCAGATTCTAGCTATGTCACTTACAAGCTGTGTGACTTGGAGCAAGTAGCCCACCCTTTTCTGCTGTTTTCCTGTCTGAAAAATGGGGATAGAATCACCTACTGAATGTGGATGTCGTGTTTGGATAAAATGAGTAAATGTACGGAAAGGGCCTGGCGCACGGCTATTCTCAGCAGTGCTGGCCTCTTTCCCTCTGTCCTGCTGGAAGGCCTTTCTGTAATGCAGAGAATTATCCTCTGGTAACTTCGTAGAGAAGGCCTCTTTAGGCATGAAATCGCCTGGCAGTCGTGCTGGGGACACAGGTGTCACACAGCTCTGGGAGGCTGAGTAAGGTCCAGGGCTCAGGGCAGAAAGGCCTCACCGTGCCTGTGGCAGGATGGCTACCAGGGCCTGCCCTGGCGGGGTGGAGCACTCTTTCCCGTGCGGTTGAAACAGTCCCATTCTCATGTGGGGTCTCCCCCAGGTTGTGAAGAGGCTCCAAACCAGAGCAGCAAGGAAGGCCTAGGGCTGAGTGGGGGACCGACCCTACTGTGGATTTTGGCCTCCGATGTAGTCGTCACTAACCTCACCTTCTCTCCTAAGTCTCTTTGGAATTTGGAAATGCTCACTCTCCATGATAGACATGGAACACACTGCTTTTCCTCAAGGGGTTTTCCTCCCCCCGAGCCCCTTTCAAATCTGGACTGATCCTTTGGTTTCGGTAACGAATGGTGAATATCAGACCTGTGGGGTGGTGTTTGGTAGGTGTCTTTGCCCTCCCAAATTGCTCTTGGATATTGATCCGACTCATCAGGACATATTTAGATGAAAATCAGAAAGAGTACTTTTGCCCTCTACTCTCAGATCCTAGGAACGATTTGGTGAATTACCTGTAAGCAGTATCTGTAACAGATGAAATGTCAGCTCTCCCTTTGCCCCTCTCAGCCTATGACACACCACATCCAATCTGTCTTTGTTCTAGCAGTGAGAGGCCCTAATTTCATCATTCTGGCCCTTTGCAGGTAAATGTTCTCCAAGGATAAGATCTGTAAGGAACAGGAAGAATGATAACGGAGCTAATCTTTCAAAGTCCTGCTTAAGCAATTGTAGATAGTAGAAGAAACTCTGAAAATTATGATTATCCTACTTCTGCCCCTGCGGAGACTCAATCCTAACCCCACAATGTTTTTAATTCTCTCATTGCTTCGTAGATGAAATATGTTGTACTTCCATTGAGCTAAAAAAAAAAAAATCCAAATTATTAGAGAAAGGCAAAGTTTTTAATGAGTTTGCTATCCAAACTTCTTGGAGTCTTCCAAATAATAGTGTTATTTTAATCATTGACTCGTTACTTAACTGCTTTGTATGGCTCTGTCTCATCTCTTTTTAATCTTGAGATCTTAAGCAGTTAGGAGAAGAAAGCAAAGTCTTAGTTCAGTGGTTCTCAAACTTTAAAGTGCATCAGAATAACCCAGAGTGCTTCCAGATTGCTGAGGCCCCACCCTCAGTAGATGGACATGGGGCCAAGAATTTGCATTTGCAACAGGAGATACATTTATTTATTTATGTTGGTTATATTATTGCTCAGGATGCTGCTTTATTCATTGCGTTGCCTGTGATTACTTGCTTCCAATGACTCAAAGTTGGCTACTGTGCTTTGTTGATGACCATCACAAATACAAGTCTCCCACAGAACAGTCTCCCACAGAATAGTCTTCCATAGAGTGGGCAGAAGAAAAATGGGAATGATGATTTCTGGTCATGTTAAAATTACTTTTCAGAATTTTATAACATAAAACAGAAACAACACATCTTTCAATCATACTGTTCTTGAACTCTTTAGGCCATATTTGCTGCATGCCTAGAATGTGATCTCATTCTGTGTTGATCTCACTCCTGCCTCCCACACATGGCCACCAGTGGGAAGGAGAGGTGAGTAAGAATGTTCTCATTGGCATGAGGAATGTCTGTCCCTCAAATGGCACAGCTTAAGACAGAACTAGGAAAGCACACGTTTACCATATTGATCAGAGGAAGGAGAGGGCATTGAAAGGCCCATTAGTATTGCAGAGCAGCAATCTAGAAGGCCCTTAGAGGACGGGCATAGGTATTCCCAGAAAATTTTGTGATGCTTGCTGGTGTGGAGCTTTGTGGAGGGGGTAAGGTAAGGAAGGGTTTTGGAGAATATGTTTAGGTTAAAGAACATGCTGTGGTCAAATAGGTTACTCTCACTCTGTGTTCAACCCCGAGCCCCTCCACAAGCTAGACCTTGGGACAGCCCGCGTATCCACACACGCTTACCTAGGATTTCCAACTTGCACTGGTAAGGAAAAGAAAGAAATCCCCAGCACTTACTGCTTTTTATTAGATTCACTTCACCCATCTAAGGAATGTGGTCCCATGGCTGTCACCCCATAAACAAGTGGCTGAGTTGAGTCAGAGCACGAGGCTGAGCCTGTCACTTTGGAGGTGTTCCTTCACATGGAAGCACAGGAGTGAGGAACCAGGGATTCCCCCAGCAGCCTCAATCAAATAGTTCCATTGTTTGGATTTCTTGGGGATTTGATCCTCACATTGTGACTTCTGATTTCACACACGGTGACCGCTTCCTCGTGTGTTCTGCAGTTGTGAATGTGCCTTTGGTGTAATTTCTGTGGACATGTGACGGGCCCGTGTGAGGCTGTGTGCTTCCAACGGCATTTCGCCTTTGCTTTTGCCAGGTGTCCAGGGATACCACTGGCTTGAGACTTCTTTTGTGCTTACAATTGTATTTTTTTAAGAATAGAGTCTATTCTTAAAAATAAGCCATTTAAAGGTTAAAGTGGCACAGGCTGGCTAACTAGGGTACGAAGATCACTCAGTTGGGTTCCAAAGCTTAGTCTCTTTCCAATGTACTTACAATTTAAACTTGAGCAGTCCTAGGTCACATTCAAACTCCAAATCTGTGTGACTATGAGGATGGACCCAGTGTTAAAAATTTTTTTTTAAACCAGAGCCCAGATTAAGACAGACATACTCCCTTCACCTTTCCCTGTGAATCTGAGTGGATTCTCCTCCTGCCCGCGCCGCGTATGTTCATCGAGGGTGTGGCTCTTCCGAATGTCAGCCGTCCTTGCAGGGCCATTCCCCAAAGGCCTCATGGGGCCCGAAGACCATGTTTCCCAGGCGAAAGCCGTCAGTCCCAAAGGGGTCAAATGTCAAATCCCAACAAGAAGGAGCTGGGAGAGCATGAAGAGAGGGCCCTCGCATGTTTCTTTGCCTGATACCAAAACCACAACCTTGCTCGAATTACTTCTCCGAGGACACCTGCCCAGCAATTGTCTGTTCCTCTAACATATAAACTGACGCCACCCTTATTAATCCTCGTAGCTAAAGATGCTAGTTTCAAGACAACTGGTGTAACCTATCTCATTTTGCCTTTAAAAACCCTCGCCTTCCTCTGCCTCCTTGGGTGCACCTGTGGTCCTCCACAGCACACGCATCCCAGTGGGCGGTTTTTCTCTTCCTGCCTGAGTAAACTCTGTTCTGGAGAGGCAGTCTCCCTGCTGTTTATTTTAGGTTGATATCTGCTTGGGTGGGCACTCAAACTCCTGTGTGATGGAGACCTGCAAACATTCTGGGGTCTGAGGTAGCATCAGTTCACATGTTTTCTGCTTGGACTTTTATTTTGGCCTCTGGAGATTTCCCTTACTTTCTGAAGAGCTCAATGTCAAAGGACATTTGCTTTATTTTATACAACATTTAAGTATAAGAGTTATTTATTTACTATTTACTT
>NW_012147864.1:1763698-1801947 GCF_000956105.1 Propithecus coquereli
TGCTTTGTCAAAGATTAGATGGCTATATGAGGATGGTTTTATATCTGGGTTCTCAGTTCTGTTCCACTGGTCAATGGCTCTGTTTCTGTGCCAGTACCAAGCTGATTTGATTATTACAACCTTGTAATAAAGTTTGAAGTCTGGTAAATTGATACCTCACATTTCGTTTTTATTGCCTAGTATTTAAATAAGTAGTAGGAGACCTTTCAAGTTCTCTAGTCTGCTACTTTTAGGTCTTCTGACATGCTATTTCTTCTGCCTGGAATATTCTTTTCCCTTTTCACTTGACTAAACCAGGCGTCACACTCTGAAGGAGGCTGGGGCCCTCAAGTTTGAATTAGGTCCCCTCGACTTCCCACCCTCAATGCACAGATATAATTGTTTGTTTGCCCTGCGTGTATCCTCCACGGAACAATTGTGCGGTCTCTGTGAATCATGCCTATTCAGTTTACCCCAGCCTGACACCTAGTAGAGAATGAACTATTTGTGAATGAATGAATGAATATCTTGTGTTGACTTGTTTACTTATTATTTTTTAATGTACATCTAGTCTTCCCCACAAAATTTTTGGCCTTTTAGCCTTTATGAATTTTCCTTGGTGCCATACAATATAACTCCCACTGGGAGTAACTACACCTTGGTTATCAATTTATTAATGAAAGCCTGGCAACTAACTTGTTCTTCACAGTAGAAAAAATTATTTTTCTAAAAAAATTTTCATTATTGTCTGTTTTCATAAAGTTCAGCTCTTATTCAGCTGAGAATTTCTTTAAAAATGCTGTATTAATTTTTCTACTATCCTTCACTAAAAATGATCTTCTTCTTTCACTTATAAGACTTTCAATTTTATGCCGAGTAAGAAAGGATAGAAATCTGTTCTGTAACTCAGTAGATATTTGTTGGGTGCCTTCAAAGTACAAGAAAGAATGCAGAGAGGTGCTGGTAGCCTAGGAGGGCTGTGTGATTCAGGTGAGTGTTCTGAGGCTGGGGGAGAATTGAATGTTTCTAGAGGATGGAGCCAGAATAGAAAAAGAGAAGCAGAGGCTCCAAGAAACAGAGGAGATAATGATGGGCACAGTCCTGCCTTCATCTTCCAGGGAGTATATTACTTATTTACACTTTTTTAAGTTTTTTTTTTTTGAGACAGAGTCTCACTCTGTTGCCCAGGCTAGAGTGCCGTGGCGTCAGCCTAGCTCACAGCAACCTCAACCTCCTGGGCTCAAGCAATCCTTCTGCCTCAGCCTCCCAAGTAGCTGGGATTACAGGCATGCACCACCATCCCGGCTAATTTTTTCTATATGTTTTTAGTTGTCCAGCTAATTTCTTTCCATTTTTAGTAGAGATGGGGTTCTTGCTCTTGCTCAGACTGGTCTTGAACTTCTGACCTTGAGCGATCTACCGGTCTCGGACTCCCGGAGTGCTAGGATTACAGGCGTGAGCCACTGTGCCCAGCCCCTCTTATTTACACTTTAAGTTTTAATTGACACCTAATAATTGTACATATTTATGGGGTAGAGTGTGATTTTTTCAATACATATATACATTGTGTAATGATCAAGGCAGGGTAATTAGCTAATCCATCACCTCAAACATTTATCATTTCTTTATGGTGAGAACAATAAAAATCCTTCTAGTTTTTTGAAATATACAACATTGTGGACCATTCTGCGCAGTCGAACACCAGAACTTATTCCTCCTATCTGTACTTTTGTACCTGTTGACCAATCTCTTGCTTGCCCCTCACACCCTCACTGCAGCCTCTGGTAATACCAGTCTGGTCTGTACTTCCATGAGATCAGCTTTCTGAAATTCCACAAATGAGTGCGATCATGCAGAATTTGTCTTTCTCTGTCTGGCTTATTTAACATAATGTGCTCCTGGTTCATCATGTTGCTGCAAATGACAGGATTCCATTCCTTTTTGCGGCAGAATAGTACTCCATTGTGTATGTACCACATTTCCCTTAGCCATTCAAGTGCTGATGGATATTTAGGTTGATTTCTTATTTTGGCTCTTGTGAACAGTGCAGTGCACGGGAGCGCACTTCAACACGATTTCATTTCCTCTGGACAGATACCCAGCAGTGGGATTGCTGGATCTACTTATTTATTCCCATAGGCCTGCTAGAGCACCTTTAGTAGCTATTTCTATTGACTTTTCTGGAGAGAGAGAGAGCAGTTGTAGCTGAGAGTTGTTGACCATGGTTTGTGCCTTTTCTCCTTAGTCTAGGCACATTAGAATGACCAGAGAACTCTTGACTTTCAGAGAGATGGTTCGTTAAGGGGAAAGTTTGTTTCTTTTAGGAATATGCTGATTGGTGTCATACAAAGTCTAAAAACACTCCTGTTGGGTAAAGGGAAAGTGTTAGGAAGTGAAAATGTCAGATATGGCTCTTAATTAATATAGAGTATATTAAAATTAAAAACTATTATGATAGTTCATGTTCAGTGTTTTTTTTTTTTTTCCCCCTTTAGCCATGCAAATTTGTCGCTCAGATTCCAGTTTAGGAAGAGGAATCCTAAAATGTGCTGTTGGGATTACTGTTAAGATAATTGAAAGAATCAACTTATTTCCTATGGCTACCTCCTAAAATCCCTCGTCCATTATAAACACACCTCTCACAGGGGTGCGTATGTGTGCACACACACAAACTGAAAATGAGGAAAGCCAGAAAGAGTCACACGTGCCATTTAATTTGTCAGATTTCTTTGGAATGAAATGGTTATGATCTTGATTCTATTCATAAGTCCTGTAGGTTTTTACTTTGAACAAATAGTTTGTGAATTGGAAACATGTTTTCCTGGGCTATAGGCTGAATATAACTTAAAGTCATCAAGAATATTTTCTGCAAGCTCAAAGTATTTAATATGTTATATGCCTTAAGAGTAGAAAATCATATCCTGACATTTCTACATAGCAAATATAGGAATCCCTGTTTGCTGAGAAGGTAGCGCAGCTAATAGCAAGAATGCGGGTTCGAGAGAGTTGTCAGATGCTTCCCTTTTCTATAGCAAGGGTTGATGTCTCCATGAATGGAATACCCAGTTATCAGAGAGACTTCAAATGACCTCTTATTGTTTGGAGAAAATCTTGACGTGGTCATTGGACAAAGGGCAGTAAAACAAGTCTTTAAAAATCCAGAAAGCACTTATTTTTTCCCTTTTATTTTTCCTTAAATCCTCTTGATTTTTTCCATTTACTTTTCTTTTGCTACTAAAAATCTTTTAAAAACTAGTTTTATTAGTTCTTTATGGCCAGTAAGGGAAGATTACTTCTTTAAGTACAACTGAAACTCTGGCACTCTCTAGTGGTCAGAAAACCTAAAATATTGTTCTACATGAGCTCATACTTTACTTTCTCCTTTAGCTTTGTGAAGTAGGCATAACCTAGATATTCCACTCCACACGAGGAGGGCTTGTCTAGTGGCAAAATGCTGAAATCAGATATTCTGCAGTTACTCCTACTTCCAAACTAGAAGCACTGGGACACGTGTCTGGGATTCTGTGAAGGCATTACATTAACTGTTACCAGATGAACTCAATTAGGAAATGTTAACCCTGAAAATTCAAAAACAAAACCCAAACTTGCTGGGTGAGGGGAGGGAATGTTATCTCTAATGCTTCTAGGTAGCCCATTTGATCCAGTAAAAATGGATTTGGGACCTTTAAAAATTAAAATTCAAAAAGAGAACGAGGCCGGGCACAATGGCTCACATCTATGATCCTAGCACTTTGGGAAGCCAAGGCGGGAGGGTCACTTGAGGCCAGGTGGGGACCAGCCTGGGCAACACTGCAACACCCTGTCTCTACAAAAAGTAAACAAACAAAAAGAGAACTAAGTGAAATAAACGCTTGCTTTGAAAGGAGACAGATCTGGGCTTAAATCCAGTTCCCACCCTTTGGCAGGTATCTAACTCCTAAGCCTTAGTCCTCGTGTAGCATGAGGCTGGCGACGGTCACCCTCCACCGAGTTAACTTGAAGTAGGAAGGTCATGGAAAACACGGCCCTCAAACTGGTAGCAAAGGGTATTAATAATTCCTAGGCTAAGGACTTTACTAAACCAAGCATTTCACGTGGTTAACAGGACCACATGGTAGCTTACTTCAAGTTTCTTCAACGATTGGGCCCATTTTCCCTGCCTAAAATCCAGAGTCCCCTAATAATCACACAATATTCATACCTACTTGTTTATTATTTTTATTTTTACAAAGCATGGCAAAATGAGGAAACACCTGACAGGGGAGAAGTTTTGCACAGTGGAAAACCACCCTGACCACCTCATGACTTCACAGGGATCAGAGGTGTGTAAGTGTGCCTTTAAAGTGATTTTTTGTCACAGAAGAGTCATCTGAAATGACTCTCATGGTGGAGGAGAGGAAAGAAATGAAATCGACATTCATGATTATTTAAAATGACTTAAACATAATATACATAGTAACTCCTTTTCCTAGTACAAAAATAGTGCCAGAAACTATATATTTGTTCAAATATATTGAAAAGGTATAAGAATACAAACAGATATTAACAGTGGCTAGTGATGATTCATAAGGTTTTCTTTTCTTAAACTGTAATAGAAATTTATATTTTCAACTATTTACATAGCTTTCAACAACATTCATTAAGACGTGTTTACAAAGTCTTTTGATAAGTGAAAGGAATGGCAAAGTAAGCGTTAATACTTCTTCGCTCCTTGTGGAGCAGAAGGGGTCGAAAACTGCACACGAGAACAGTCCGAGAGAACTCAGTAAGCTCTACCTGGCTAGCATGTGGGAAAAATAATCCTTCCATAAGGTGTTCTTAAACTATCAACAGGTTAAGTGATTCATACTTGCAAGAAGACAGGATATTAACTGGCAGTTTCTTAACGTGTTTCAGGTAAAGAAGGTGCATAATACATATGTTATAGATGAAACGTACCCCGTGTTTTCACGTTGATTGGCAGTAGCAGAAGCTGTTAAGTCACTTACCCAGGCCCTTTGGCATAGACTGTGAGCTCCTTGAGGTCTCTGCTCTGTCGCCACAACAGAGCATGGTACTTAATAAAAGGTCGATGCATGCCTGATACCGACCTACTAAATTGTGCCACCTTATTTTAACTACAGTTGTTCACCAGAGAGGATGGCAATTACGCTTTTTCCCCCCTCTCATCTTAAACTAGTCTTGTTAAAACACAGCATTGCTTGTGGTGGCCTGTTGAGTACAGTTCGGTGAAAAATACAGAAAAGTTATAAATTGGGACAGGTCTAATATTTAAGTTCTATGCTGAAAATAAAGGCACTTCACTGCTAAGCAAGCGTGTATCTGTGACCAAAGAGTTTCCTCCTAGAATCCAATATTTCCGGTGTATTTCCATACACGTTTTTATCTCTAGTACTCCTATTAAAGGAAACTAATTTTCATAATTAAGAGATCAGTGGTGACACCACCATCCTGGGTTTGTACCGTAAGGCGAGATTCTCAAAGAGCTCTAAATCTCATATTCACTAGTGATGCACGTGAAGCTGAATGAGTGTATCGTATTTGTTTTGAAAGTCTTGGAAAATCAACACAAGAAATGACATGTGGGATTAGATCATGTGCTCTCTAGACCCGTATCCCATTTCTGACAGTGGTCTCCAGGGCCCGTTGGGCTTGCAGTGTAGCTGCCTTCTGTGACGTTCTCTGTGAGACAAATACTTTGCCCAAACTCCTTTAAAAGCACAGCTTGTTCAGGCACACAGAGGTTACGTGACTTACACAGGTTCACACAGGACTGTGACTGGCAAAGGCCAAACCACTGAAAAATATAAGACCTGACAATCTTATAGACATCTTTTAACAAGTTAGTAAAATAGTGGGACTATCCTGGCTGCAAATTTAAATGGTGTCATGTTACTCCACTATAACTAAACAAACAAACAATCTAGAACAACTTCTGGCTAGTTATGGGCAATATAAATAGAGGGTAGGGTGAGGGAGGACTCTATTTTTTCTAACTTGAGAAGATACTAGAAAGGAAACATTCACATAAAAGCAAAAACTCTGTGCCCATGTACCACAGATATTAATCCATGTATGGAATAATTTTCCTACAAATTAAAAATTACTGGAACCAATTAACCAGTCCTAAAGAAGTTCTTTATGAAAAACCTCTTCTGTGGGAACTAAAATATTGGACAATAAAATAAGTATGGCATTGCCCAACTTCTTTTAATGTCTAAACTAGTGAAGTAAAATGTATCTTCTTAATAAAATGCACACACAAATCCTCCACACAATCTACCATGTTTAAAAAAAAAAATTCTCAGTGACATATATTAGAGAGGTCTAACAAATTACTGAAGTATATAACTATATATTTTAGCATAATTGCTAAATCACAATGTATGTGATAAAAAGGTTTATTAAAGATTGCTATTCTTAAGCAATTTTTCTATACTGAAGGAATTATGAATGCATGCATGTGTACACCAGTTTGTAGATGTAACTATTATTTTAGTGAGTCTGTGTAATTTACACATCAGTGCCACCAAGAGGCAACCTTACAGATTTCATCTGTATGACAAAATAATATCCCAAAAATACAAGTATAATAATATGAAATTGTTGATAATTTCTTAGATTAGCCTTTACCACTACAAAGTAATGGTAATACAATTTGTTTTGCTTTTTTTTTTTTTTTTTTACCTGAATGTTAAAAAAGCCACGTTATGTCAAGATGAACTCAATTTAAAAAACTTTAGCATACGTGTTACATTTTAGGCAAAGTTTAGGGGAAAAGTACATAAATGGAAACTATGTTTTGGTGAAAGGTTTTTGAGAACGATGTATTACCATATCCCCAAGAAATTTTCTATCCAAATTAGTGACAAAAACTCAGATCTACTACCTTTTTTGGGGGGGTAGAAGTTAACAAATCAAATCTTGCTACTCTTCCCAAATCCAAATGTTCCTGCACATTTGAAACAGATTTAGGGTACACATCCAAACTTCTCTGCCATATTTTGATTTCAGAATCAGTTTCTTAATCACAATACTCCTAAATTTTATTCCAGCATAAAGTTTCTTACCATAATGCTCCCTTGAATTCATTTTTGACCCCAGTATTGGGGATAACCCTTTGCCATTTATGTAATTAAAACTTCTCTTGGCAGAGGGAAAAAAGGTTCATTTTGTATCCTCTTACCTATAAATCATGTCTCTCTTCAGGTTAATGGTCCAATTATCACATTTTCCTGTAAAGAGTTAAGCTTCTGACTTACAAACTGGCTTTTAAAGAGATGACAGATGAGAAACTTACTTAAAAAGGAAGTTCGGGAGGAAAAAGACTCTCAGAGCATTTCTCTTTGCCGACAGACCCCCATGGCTGTGCCGGGTCACGGCCATCCCTTGGTGAAGTCGGTGGCCAGATCGTCTCCTGCGGGCTCCTGGTTACCTTCAGACAGGTGAGACTGAAATGATTTTATGAGTAGCCTTTGGCAAAATGCACTGCACTGAAATGACAAAGTTATTTCCTGTTTGTTCTCTCTCAAAAACAGACCAATTAAGTAAAACATTTTCTTTATAATACTGCCTCATATTACTTTCCATTTGTTTCAGAGTACCTTTCTGTTAAGATATTGTTGACAAATATACTTGTTTCTCCTTAAAATCTACTCAGCCAACATTTTTCTCTATCCTACGAAGGCTTTAAATGTCACAGAATGTATTTAATTTGCTCTTAATCTACTTCTGAGAAAGCAAAGATTCCAAACATTCTTGAAAAACTGGTAATTCAGAAAACAAAAATCAAGTGTTTAAAATCCCCAAACAAAAAGCCTCAGTGCCAAGAATACCACTTGCACTTGGCAGTACACAAAACACCACACACAGCACTCTGACCACTGTGCTAAGAGTGGGTGTCGTTGACCGTGTGAGTTCAGTGGCATAAAACAAATACGCAGAAAATATGGTATAGTCCCCTCAAGTTGTGCAAAAATAAAAATACAGCAGTGGCAAAGTATACACCAAATCTGTACAGTGTGCAACAAAACCAGGCATCCTGCAGAATACGTCCTCTCTGTAAACTTCAACTGCGTGAAGCACCGACTCAGTTCCTCTGCGCCTGGCCGCTTTCCCCGTTCAGCAGCACCTCCTCCTGCTGTTCTGCAAGGGCCTGCCATTTTTGCCTGTTCTTTCTGCAGCCATCCAGCAAAGGGAAACAGCCCTCGGATACATGGGTCAGGGCCTAAAGAAAGAAAAAGAAATCACACAACTAGAAGGAAGCCAGGAAATGAGCCCTCTCCCACAGGCCTGTCACGAAGGGCCACGTCCCTACTCATTTCACAAGCAAGCTGTGTGCACACAGACGTGGATCGCGGATTGTTTAGAATGATTCCTCGTAAGCTCTACAGATAAGGAGTCCGTGCTGGGAGAGAGAGCAGACACATTCCCAAATAACATTACGGAGCTATGGAGACAGATCTGCATGGAATCCACTTTTAGGGGAAACGAGACATTTTTTTTCTATGTAGCACAGTTGGCTCTGCCCAAATGTAACTGCATTAGGAGCTGCTTAGTTTTTGTGTTTTTTTCCTCTATAGAATGGCTTTATACAATGTACTTAAATAGGTTTTCATCTAAGATTATATTAAATGGATAATTTGGTGTGGATTATTATTTACACTATAGTGCCATAAATATTTAGCTACAAGAATGTTCATTGCAGATTTCTTCAGAATAGAGAAACACTGAAAATGACAAATATCCTGTAACAGGGTTAGGTATATTGTGTTACTATTTCGAAGCCATTTAAAATGTCACAGAAACACACTTGATGCATAAATACGTATATTACAATATGTATGGATTGCAAAATGCAATTTTTATTAAATGAAAAGTACACAAAAATGTCAAAGCATATTACACTAATATGTTATCAGTAGTTATCTCTAGGTAGTGGAATTATAAGTGATTTTTATCTTCCTTTTTGCTTTTCAGTATTCTCTTGTTTTTCTACAGTGAGGATCTATTACTTCTGTAATAAATAATGGTAAAAATACATATCAATATCACATAGGATTTCAACAGCAGACTGAAAGAGAATGAATCCTTGCATATCTAAGCAATGTAGAAGGATGAAATCTATAATGAGTGATCTGATTACTATGCTGATTGGATTTACAGGGATAGGGGAAAAAAATCAGAAGAGCCATTAGTATTTTTAACTGAGGAACTCTTAATCCAATAAGAAGAGAATCTGCTAAGCAAAGGATGAGATGGTCAAGGGTGTCTGAAACACTGCTCTGAACATACCTCTGAGGAAGGACTTTTAAACAAAGGAGTAAACAAGTAGAAGGCTGAAAAAAGTGGGGAGACAATGGTGGAGGCAGGACACTTGATGTTCTTTTTTCCCTCTGTTTCTTTCGGTGTCTCTCCTGTCCTTTCCTCGTGAGCTATAGCTTCTTTATTAAATTCTTTTGATGGCTAGAACCCTGGACCAGGGGTGAGAACTCTAGATGCAGTTCTCCTACTACCTGGTTGGGGCAAATATTCCATCTCCCTGGGAGATGCACCTTACAAAATCACTTTCTGAATTGTGAGATGTCTAGGTTAAAAAATTTGTAGAGTCTTGACATTGTAAGGTAACTCCAAGATAAGTGTTCTTTACCCAAATAATTAAAACTTCAGTTTCCTGTTTAAACTTTTAAAGACAGAGACAGCCTCTTTGTTCTGTACTTGGGTCATAAACATCTAAACTAGTAAATTGGATGTTTTAGGAAGAATCTATTTACCTAATAACCCTCCCCCCCAAAAAGCCAAGCCAACAGATATATGGAAATGGGAGCCTGACCACCTCATTTTAATCATCATAAAATTTTTCTTAACAATATTAAAGCCACATTATAATGGTGAGAAAAAGTTGGATAATTATTTTTCCATATTTAGGCTGAGATTTAGACTTAAAAAAGAATATGCTTATATACCCCCTTGAGGGCAGCATTGGCATGATTCTTCTTAGTACCTCCTCAGTTTGTTGGAGACTAGCACACAGTAGGCACTCAATAGATACTAATACATTGAATGAATTAAAGTTTTTGAGAAACAGTAAAAATAATGTGCTCCTTATTCAATATAAATATCATGTTCATCAGTAAAAGAAACAATACTAAAATTTTATTTCTTGATTTAGAAGCAAAAAATATGTGCCTCATATTAATCTCTTCAATTTACTTTGGGTTTTAATTCATAACAGTCTAAGTTTAGCAAGTCTATTTCATATAAGTACCTCATACAGTTGCAAGCAGATGGCATCTATGAACCCAACTTGCATACTTGGGATTTTGTTTTTCTTCTCCCTGTTCATTAAATCCTGAAAATACAAACACAGACACAGAAATGTGCATTTATTTAAAGAACACAATGAAAGCGGGCTCTAAAAAGATCAATCAGTGGGTTAGCTTAGGAAGGTCAGATAGCAACTATACCAAAAAGAAGAAAGAAGCTATGCTTCATTTCTAGGAAAACTCATTCCAAAAGACAGAAGTGGTTTGAGAAGAATCTTTTTCTTGTATTTGAGATCCATACTCTATGTAAAAAGACAGTATGTATCAGAAACCTTTAAATTCTATTTGCCCTTCAACACAGCAATTCTGGGAATTTATCCTAACAACATAATGAAGAATGGTATGCAAAAGTTTAGCAACATGGATGTTTATTGCAGTGCTGTCTGTAACAGTGAACACTGCAAACAGCACTACACCAAGGCACGTGGTTCCATCGATTTCATGTAATCATGATAAATAATACGTATGAGTACTTGTCAGGATGAAAAGTGGTTTAACGGAGAAAGCAAATTATAAAAAAGTAGTACAAAATGATGATCCTAAGAGTCTTTTTTGTGTTTTTTTTGCTTTGCTTTCTGTTATGAACATGTATAATTCTTCTAATAAGAAAAAAGCTTTTTTGTTTTTTGAGACAGGGTCTTGCTCTGTTGCCTGGGCTAGAGTGCAGTGGTGTCATCATAGCTCACTACAACCTCACACTCCCAGGCTCAAGTGATCCTCCTGCCTCAGCCTCCTGAGTAGCTGAGACTACAAGTGTCTACTACAACGCCCGGCTAATTGTTTAATTTTTTTTTTTTTAGAACTGGGTTCTTGAACTCCTGGCCTCAAGCAGTTCTGCCGCCTTAGCCTCCCAAAGTGCTAGCATTACAGGTGTCAGCCACTGTGCCCAGTCAGAAAAGAGTTTTAAAAAATAAAATGAGAAATTGTGTTCCCAAGGATCCCAAAGAAGTTTACAAAGAAAAAAAAAAAAGCATTTGAATAACTCCTGTCAATAAGGTTTCATACTTACAGTGGGCTCTATGTTGAGTTCTTTTCTCTCTCTGTCTCCTTGATCAAAAAATTCACTTGCTACAAGTTCTGCTATCTGAAATAAATAACAGATTGAGTTTTGACAAAAGCATATCACTCTTTAAAACAGACTTTGAGGGCCCTGCTATGGGTTACATATTTCCATTTTATAGATAAGGAAACTGAGGTCCAAACATGAAGTAAGTTGCATAAGAATAATATTATAGCTAATAAGTAGCAGCATGATACTCGAACACAAGTAGTCCGTGTCCAAAGCATGTTCTCTTGACTATTACATTATACTTTCCCCCACTTCTGTAAATCTTTCTCTCCTTGGTAGCTTCCAACATTTTTCCTGTTTTATTTAAACAATTTTTTTCTTCCTTCCTTTATTTCCTCCCTGCAAACACCTGGTACAAGGGTTTCATTTAGAAGACTGAAAGGATACATGAAAAGACAGAATCCTCCCTCGCCCATTTCCTGCCCTACCTGGAAGTGGGCACAGAGTCCTGTTTACTGTGGAGCAGGAAGGTACGTAAAGGTCACCTTTCCTTAGTGCTATGGCATGTGGCTTCAGCACGGGGAGAGTGAGTTTGTGATTTTGTTTTCTTAGCACGTCTGTTTCATGAGATGAGTCTGTAGCCGCTCGGCTCTGTGACTGCAGCCCTGACCAACATCAGACTCGATAATCTCAGTGCATTAAGGATTCAAAATGAAATCTTCAAAAACAAAAACACCACATCACTACAGGTGTACTCATCACTCTTCCCAGCCTTTATTGCCTCTGCAAAACGTATGTCAGTTACTTATTTAGAGGGAAGGATTTCGTTGTAGCCTCCTGGCAACAGGCCCTAGTCAGATCCTTCCTGACATCTTATATCAACACTTATTACATCTAAAAGCCCAGAAATGTTTAAGTTCTACTTGTTAATGCATATTTAGAGCTAAGGTATAGCTTAGCAGGCTAACCATAAGAAAAACAACTCCTTCCAATTTTCAAGGTTATTAAAGGGATGCTAAAAACATTCCCAAAGTGACCCAGAAGTATAGGTTGAGTATCCCCTACCCAAAATGCTTGGGACCAGAAGTATTTTGGATTTCTGTTTTGTTTTTTTTTTTCAGATTTTATAATATTTGAATTATAGTTAATGGTTCAGCATCCCAAATCTGAAAATCTGAAATGCTCCAATGAGCATTTCTTTTGAATGTCATGTCAGTGCTCAAAAAGCTTTGGGTTTTGGAGCATTTCAGATTAGGAATACTCAACCTGTAGTACTAGAATTAAAACTTATCAACAGCTAGGTTTTTGCTGTGTTAATATGAATTCTCTTTCTTAATACAATTTACAAATATTAAGTGCAAATGAGTCTTCTAAAAAGAAAAGCTTTTTTATGTCTAATTATCTTCTTTTAATACTACTTAAAAATTAGAAAAAAAGTTCCATACTTTCTTCAGAAGTTACCTTTGTGAGTAAAGACTTTTCTATACTTCGACTTTTTAGTTATTACTTTTATTGTCACTAAGCAACATACCCGCTGTTGAATAGGCCATGGTTTTGTAATTGCAGAAAGATCACAAGCTGTCATCAGCATTGCTCTGTTAAGAAGGGAAAAAGGAAACCCAAAACACCTGTTTACTTTCATGTGAATATATCCTCTCAGTAAATAGTTACTAATAACAAAGTTAAATTAAAACCCTCTAAATGATGGGAATGGCAGTTTATAAAGACCAAAGAAACAGAAACGGACTTTATATAGAAGCCTGACTTACACAGTGATAAAAGAGGGTCATTGTTTTAAGTTACTCTTTGAACTATTGGAATTTGTACTCAAACCGCCTCTTTAGCTCCAGATTGGCACAGGACAAATTATTAACCTTTGGGTAAAAACTTGCCTGCTATTATTGTCACCCTGGTATTCCATTCTTGGTGACAGTATAATAAAAGCACATTGATTACTAATAATTAACCATTAAAGAATAACATCAATATCCTACTGATAGAAGTCCTTTTTCAGAAATAACAGTGGGTTATACTAACTCAATATATGCAGTGACTTCTATGTGAAAAACCTTTGAATGATTAATCAAGTTTATCAGTCTTTTTCCTTTATTGCTTCTTCATGGTGCACTAAAGTTAGGAAAGGTTTCTTACTCCTAGGTTATAGGAGAATTGACCCATGTTTTTGTCTAGTACTTGCATGGTGTAACTCTCCACACCGAACTCTCTGCTCCAGTTGGAACTGAAGTATGTAGAGCAGATCCAATTTTGCCTTTTTCCATTTGGCTATCTATCCACTCATCTCCATCTTTTCCCCAGTTACTTGAAACACTATCTTTATTATATACTAAATATCCTCTGCAATTCTAGATTTCCTACTGTGTTCTGCTGGTCTGCCACCAATACCAAACTGCTTTAATTATACTTTATAGTATTTCTTCCATGTCTGGACCCCCACCTCACTGCTCTATCTTTTCAGGATTTTTTTCCAAGAGAAGTAATAAACATTTTGCCATCACATCTTGCGCCCACAATCTTTAGGATTCCATTTTCACCTCTTCCATTCTAAAGGAAAATGAATAGGGGAACCCTATAGCCTTGTATGTTACTCTACTACGTTTTAAAGGTTTTTCTAGAACAAAGGAACAATTCATTCACTTGAGTTTGCAGATGCATTTCTTTTCAAGTAAATATTTATATTCCTTCCTTTATACAATACTCTGGAGAAGTCTGATATCCCTTAAGATCATCACATTATAACCAATAATTGTCATAAAAACAGTGTAAAATTAATGGGGTAACAAAACTTCGGCTTTAAGGATAGTAAACCCACTTACAAAAATAACTCCTTCTGGTGAGGATCTTCCAAATTGAATTGATTTTTTCTTATAAGTTCAAAAAATTCTCCTCGCCTCCTTGAAAATAAAAAAAAAAATTAGTAGTTATGATGAATCCCCGGGCTGTTATCCCTTCAGTCTACAAAGACTCATGGAGTAAATTTTTGGTAAAAACAAAACAAAAAAACTAATTTTTCTTTCCATCTTAGAACTCAATATAAAAATCATCATTTAAAATTGCTTTTAGAAAGGCAGTTCAATTATGCAAATGTAAACTCACAAACACTACTCTAAAGCATACTCTTAGAATCAGTAACTTCAAAGATCTAATTAATATAATACTACTCTTCTACCAAAAATCAAATAAAAAGAAACAAGAGGCCGGGCCTGGTGGCTCACGCCTGTAATCCTAGCTCTCTGGGAGGCTGAGGCGGGCGGATTGTTTGAGCTCAGGAGTTCAAAACCAGCCTGAGCAAGAGTGAGACCCCCGTCTCTACTAAAAATAGAAAAAAATTAATTGGACAACTAAAAATATATAGAAAAAAATTAGCTGGGCATGGTGGCGCATGCCTGTAGTCCCAGCTACTCGGGAGGCTGAGGCAGGAGGATCGCTTGAGCCCAGGAGTTTGAGGTTGCTGTGAGTAAGGATGACACCATGGCACTCTAGCCTGGGCAACACAGTGAGACTCTGTCTCAAAAAAAAAAAAAAAAAAAAAAAGAGTTACCTGTTTGGCTTCTGGCACCCTAAGTAGGGAAAGGAGGAAAAGCTAATGACCTATATAACCTTTTGACAGCCTGGTTTGGAATGATCTTGAGATGGTTATTTGATTTGGATATGGCTTCAGAGACATCGCAATAGATTAAACATCAGAAATAACTATGTATTCTGTAATTTTTAGCAGTAAGTAAGCCAAAGGAATAGGCTTTTCTGGCTACCTTTAAGAAACTGCTCCATGGTCTGATAAACGGCTTTGCCAGGACATTTATCCTTTAAAATTGATCGATATGGATGTTAAAAGTTTGAAACTATGCAAATATTAATACTTCCAAGATCTATTTTGCACTGTATTTCTTAAAACTTACTTGATGTACAGCGCTAGGTCTGTAGCTAGAATGGCTTGCTTGATTATCTTCAGCGTGGTCTTGTATTCTTCAATGGAGAGGCCACTGAGAATCTGATTGCCCTTTGTGAAAACAGAAAACCATCATGAGCACTCAACCTGGAGAAACTGCCGACAAGAACAGAATCTGAAGATACAGTTACACAGCTTAATACCACGTGCCCGGCATTCCAAGCGCTCGACTATAGAGGCACCTGCTTACTAAATGCCACGAAGCAGTTTCCCTTCTTTACTCCCAGCCCACCGTCACGCAAGGAAAAACAGCTTCGTAACGTCATACCTGCCTGCGCATACATACTTTTCCAACTCTTACACCCCTGAGGCCTCAGTCTGGACCTAAAATCTAATCGCTATTTATACTTTCTCTTTTGGCAGATTTACTGCTATAATTTAACAGCAAGCAAAACTTTGAAAAATCAAAGCCATCTTAATGGATGTGAAGAATGGAGCAGTAAAATATTTAAACAATGGATTATTAAAAAGTCACTCCTTTATGGCTTTTAAAACAAACCTAGTAACATTTCTGGTACAAATTTATATAATGTTAACTTAGTCAATTATGGTAACAGTGTGTGTTCCTTAGGACTATCTTCATATGGACGGGTAGAGGGCACAGGCCCAAGGAGAGCTCGCTGGTGGGTGGTAAAAAAAAAAAACGCACGGGTTGAAACATTCATAAGGAATATATGAAAGGCGGTGAATCCATGTGCAAATCATTGAAAGTTTTCACCACATAACTATTTTTTATTTCTTGCCTGTAATTTAGGCAAGAAACTAGAACTAAATAAAACACACAGCTCGGGCACTCAGAATATACTCGAAACAACGCCTGTAAATTGAGTCGGATGTGCCAACTACATCTCAGGGCCAAGAAAAAACCCAGAGGCTTGGGAACGGGATCTGAAGGCAGTTACAAAGACAGAACCGGTGGGTGTGCCGGGCTGGGGCCAAAACACATTGGTTAGAGGATAATTAGATGCTGAAATTGTGGCATGGATCTAATTAATGCCAAAAATCTGTAATTACAGCCATAAACATTATTTTTAAATATTAAATCATTTTAGATTCTGGGCCAAACAGAAAACTATCCAGAAAATACCTTTTGATTCTTAAACAGAAAACAATTTCAGGTGGAAAATAAAAAGTCTTTGGGTGCTATATTCTTATTTTTCATCCCCAAAGCAGAAGCTGTAATTTCTTGTGTAATCATGTTTACAAAGACAGAATATATAGATAGATCTTATAATTAGAGCCAGCTATATATACAACCAGATTCCTTAAATGTTAAGTAATAATATATTATAGAGTAATAGAAGTAATTATGATAGGAGTACTGTTAAATACGTTTTTAAAAAAGGTCAGCATATTTTCTTTCTTTGGAACTGATTTTGTAATAGGATATTGAAGTGAAAGTTTTAGCTGAAGCACACAGATAGCGAATTCCAAGTGCAAATGTTTCCACTATAACATGACATATACATTCCTGAAAAAATCTCAGTTCTGAAGACTGTACACTAAAAATAACATGGTTTATGGGAAAAATGGTATTAGGGCAGAATGCTCAAAACGTATGCAACTTTATAGCCAGAGCACAAACCAAACCAAGAATTGCAACATCTGGAGGTAACCTGGACACCCGCCTGGCAGGTCCGAGGCTCCCCTGGACGATGTTACAGATGCACAGAAACAGTCAGGTGGCAGTGCTAGTGTGGGGGGGCCCTGAGACGACGAGGATGGAACAGGATCTCTGGATAGCGGGGCTGCTAAGGTGGGCACCGAGGAAGAGCAAGCTGCCAAGAGCCTAAGGCATCCAAAGCCAGGGCAAGGGCCTCAGATGCAAGTGGCCACTTGTAATATCCTTAGAAATGGAATGGAAAGAGCTGTGTGTGCAGGAGCCGAGCAGAGAGCTGTTTCCTTTTTCTTTGCCAAAGGTCAAAATTCAACTCCCACAGTTCTGGTATCTCCTACCCCAGAGAATTTATATATGAAACGATACAACTTCTATAGTATATTGACATCGGCCTTCTGCTTACCAATTACACACAAACTAATTCATTACTAAACAATCACATGTTGTAGCAAAACAGTTTGTACTAGACCATGTAAAACTCTTAACCCTTCACCCACACTAGGTGTTTAGGGAGCAGTGAGGACGTGCTGTCCTTCAGAGGGCTTGCAGTCCCCGTGTGTGTCTCCTGTAGGTGGAGGTGGAGCCAGTGTGGACTTGTGTCTGATCCCGTCTGGAAAAGTCTAGAAGGCAAGACTCAGGCTGGCCAGCTACTCTGTGGCTACTGTGGCTGTCCCCACGATGAGGGTGCTCTGCAGGGGCCATGAAGACACCCAGAAGGAAAGAGCTCAGATTAAACACTGACCAGGCACAAAGAGCGAGATGCTTTATAACAGTACCAGTCCGTCAAGAATGTTCTGGCCCCTCTTCCTACCTGTTCTCCCTTCCCATTCTCCAAGTCTGAAGGGGGTTTGGGAGTGAGGAAGAAGTTACAAGAAACACAAGGTACGGAATGAGAGAAGCCGGCCGGTGTAGGAAGGGGAGAACAGGAAACTTTAAATCATATTCAACATTTGGACTGTTGCCCAGGGCTGGACTCTGGTTTCTGAGCTGAGAACCACATACTACATTCTGGGACCAGAAGTATCTAGGGGGCTTTTCCTTATAAAAGAGTGGCCAGAAAAATGGGAATCCCTGACTTTTCTTCCAGGCCACAGGAGCTATCCCCACTGGGCAAACTTAGAGATACGGTGATAGAACTACTGCAAGATTCATTATCATACGTTGTGCTTATTCAGTGTAATTGTTACAACTTTCGTTTTTCTCTTATTATAAAGATAACACATGCATATAACAGATAATATAAATAATGAACAAACCAAAAAAAGAAAAGTGTCAATCATTTCACTACACTAACACAACCACTGTTAACGTTCCAGTGTATATAACTTTAATCTTACATTTAAAATATGTTTAAACACAGCATAGCATATGCTTTCCTACACTGATACATATTCATTTAACCAAGTTGTTAAAGCCTTATTTCTTAATAAAACAGTTTGTTAGTGATTAGAGGTTTTAATAAAAAGAGGAAAAGGTATTGCCCTCCGAAAGCAAACCCTTGAGCTATATAAACCACTTCATTTGATTAAAAGTAGAACTAACTGAGAGCCCCAAAATGCCAGTTTTGTTTGTTTCTAATTTGGCATAGCCACATAGAGTTGAATAACCAAATTTCCCTTATCAGGCAACATGTAGACAGTTTTGGTTGTCCAGGGAAGCGAGGCTGTGAGCATCTCAAACGTTTTGGCCTTGCCTTCCTTACCCAAAAAGGAATAAGGTTATGTTCAAGAATGTATGATGCTGGGAATAAATCCAAAACCTAAAAATAAAACTGCCTTTATAAAGCTCACTTTAAAAATTCCACAACAATAAATTAGGTACTTACAGGACTATTAAGAATCATCAGGCACTGGTCGAAATGATGGTGCTCCATGATGGAGTGGCAGTAGAGCTGAGCGAGTGGGTGTTCGCTTCTGAAAAATATTTTGTTGAAGAAAGAAAAATATCGATTTCCTCAATATGTGACTTTATCAGCTCATTCTTACTGGTTAACTAAAAAAGAGGCTACTTCACAAAATTAATCAAACTAACAATTTTCTCTCCTGTTCCTGAGCAAAAAGTGAGTTAATTTCCGGGAAATAATTACAAAGAGTCAAAATGCCTTCAAATACCAATGTAACTGCTGCCAGCTCTACGTATGAACAATTTTGTTGGTTTTAACATTGATGAAAACAGTAGAAGGATGGAATATGGACAAAGGACTAATTTCTACAAATGCGAAAGAAAGTCTCTAAAATAGTTGTACTAATAATGCTTTTCAACTTCAAAACTGCAAATGATTTAAAATCATAAAAAAATATTCACATCCTAGCTTTTCCTCTGAAATAATGCTCGGGCCGAAGGTCAGCTTGTTCACTTGTGCCGGCAAATACGAAAAGGACTGACAGAGATGGACTTAACTGAGGTGTGAGTGATGGAGGCAAGGGAGAGAGAGCAAGGAAGGAGGCGGGGAGAGAGAGACATAGCTGAGTCAGAGCTCCCCATGTGGGGTCCAGGTTATTTCAATAGACAATATCCTACTAGACATCCTCTCAATTGAACTTGGCAAAGCAGTAGAGGCCCTTTGGCTGAGCAAAGAGAGGGGAAGCATATTACATTCAGTTCATTGCATCTATGGGATAGTCACAAGTCAAGTTCTAAAGCATGACAAGCAGACCTCCACCTCATGACCCTCCTTCATACGTAGCTATCAAGCATAGTTTCACTATTTCTTCTTTGAAAGACAAAGTTCCTGAAAGCTTCTCTTCCTAAAATATATAGGAAAGGGGTTTATGAATTGGAAAACACCATTTACCAGTATTAGATGATACAACGGATTTGTTATTCTTCATGCGAGTATGTGAATTATTAGTTTACGTTGCATTTGATTTGTTGAGGACAGAGAAGCTACTCCAGACTGAAGAAACGCAATATAGGGAAAACATGGGTAGAGTGAGAGAGGCTTGAGGGAAAACAAAAACAGCAAAGTGAGAGCAAAGGTGAGAAAATGGGTAATGTCACCTGTTCCTATTGCTTAACTATCACCTGTATTGCTGACTCGTTGCCGTTATTGTTGCTGTAACCTTTTCCAAATTCACTCTTGCTGTCGTCTTCGTTCCTTCCATGTTTAGTGAGTTGTACTACGGATCAGCCACTGTGCTCGGGGACAATGAATGCAGTAATGTGAGGAGATCTGTGAATAAGGATGAATTTTCTGGAAACAAGGCTGGGTATGTGGAGACTACTGGGAGTTAGTTAGGAGACTACTGGGAAACTTCTAGTAACCTAAGTAAAAGCGAGGCTGGATTATAGTGGTAGCAGCCCAAAGGAAGAGAAGCGAAGTTATCTGAGAGCTGTTTAGGGGGTGGCCATGAATTCTGCCTAGGAGGGGGTGAGGGAGATGAAGGAAAAAAGAAAGAATGTAGTTTCTGCCTTGGGATGGTTCTCGCTTACAGACAAAGGGGAAAAGGGAGAAGAAGATTACAGCCGCGGGGTGCAGCAGGGAAGATGACTAGCTGAGTGCGGGATCTGCTGATTTTAAGGTGGCTGAGATCTGCCCAAGTGGATATAAATGTCTGAACTCGGGCCTGGCTTGGAGACAGGGATTTGGAACGCATGGACGTGCAGACAGACAGCAACCCCAACCCTGGGAGCAGAGCGCCACCGGGGAGAAGCCCACACGGAGGAGGAGGCCTGGGAGACACGGAATTGGCGCTCTGCCTCTGGGTCCTGCCCTGCTCTCTGTTCTCTGTCTGGCAACACTGTTTTCTCATCTCTCAGACTGGACATGCTAAAGTCAAATTTAACGTAGCCTCTGCTACCTTCCTCATCCCTTTCAAAATAAAAGGAAAAGCTATTTTCATTTATATAAGAAATTCAAAGACATACATACAGTATGAGTTTAATATCAACTTTCTTCTGCCAGGTGTTAGCTGTTTATAAGTCGATCACCCCATTAGACTGCAACCCCCTTTCTTGAATTTGGTCACAGCTGTTTTCCCCAGGGACACCAATTGCTATTTGTGAGAGCCTACGACGCGCCAGGCACTGTGCCGCAGTCTGTCACGTTCCGTTTCTGCAGTGACCCATGTGGCGCACTCCATCCGCCACATGCAAGCCCTCGCTCGCGCCCCGTCAGCCACGGATGCGTGTCCTGTTTCGCGCGTGCTCCGACAGGCTTCACGCAGGGACCGGTCAGAAGGTGCCTTGCCCTGGCCACCCCGAGCTCCTCTCCGTTCCGCCCGCAGCTCACACAGGTTCAACCTGGAAGTGTGGGGGCGTCACAGCCTTGGGGCCACTCTGCCCAGCGCGCTGTGGGGGCGTAGGGAGAACTGCCTTCTGTCCTGTCGAACAACTCTGGGTTTCATTTCGTGAGACTCCGCAAAAGCACCTGGCAGGACTGAGCACCAGTCACCTGGGTGGACATGTGGGTAAGTCACGCTACTGGCTTTCCCTTCCTCCCGGTTTCGTTCCCAGTCCCGAGTTCCTGCTCCCAGGGGCCACGTTCGCACACAAGCTGTACCGCATGCCAACTTTGTCTCTGGCTGTGCCTCGGAGGTACCCCAGGCTGAGGCCCCTCTAAAATCAGCATTTTTGTATTTGGTTTTTAGACAACTAAAGGTTCCGAGGGATCATTTACTGTGCTCAAGGCTAACATAATGGTAGAGCCGGGGTTCGAATACATCCTCTCCACTGCATCACCCCGTCTCCTGACACCACAGTGCTGCACAGGCACGCGGGGCTGGGCCAGGAGACGCAGTTAGGGGGACATAACACCAGCAAGCTAGAACTTCAAACGCACATTGCATTTTTAGATGATGCAGAAAGGACTGTTTCACATTAGAGAAAATTCTTGGCCTGTGAGACTGATGAATGCAAATTGTGTTTGCCTTTACTTATCTAAAAATACAGATTTATGAATCAATAAAAGAGTGACAAATGCTCTAAATTTCCTGTTTACAAAAATATTCACGGAAACCAATGTATTCTCCATCTGTTGCTTTTCACTCTTTCAAGCACAAGGCTGTGTTGCTTGCTTTAGCTGAGGCTGCATCAGAAGGACCCATTTAAACTGCCAGCACTACGCAATTTATTCTCACGCTGATGTCAACGAGCGTTAATGGACTGGCATCCTCTCCCTGCAGGTCTTCCGTTCTGCACGGTTGTGTGCTGGTCCGTCTCTGAGAGTGCTATTAGGACGCTCGTGCAGAAATCCATCCAATATTCTAGAAATAAAAAGCCTTAGAAATCTACAGGAAATGAAAGCCCTGTGAGAAAAAAAATCCCCCCACGCTAGTCTTCCTCTTTTCACTAATGCTAAGTTTCCTGAATTCTGCTTCTTGTCCATATATATTACTCTGGGCTCAAATTTCTAACCACTGCTTTATAACCCACATCAACCCCATTTCGTTCTGTACTTCACCATTTCTCTCGAAATCATCACTATTTTCTTCCTCTACCAGTCAGGGCTTACGTTGCCTTCCCATTCTCTGCAGTCCTGTTCAATGACATAAATTTTCAAGGTGATGATGCATTTGACCTTGTGACCTCACAGTTCTTTCACCTCCTGGGCACAACTGACTGTCTCTTCCAGTCAACGGCAGGCGCAGGCTCACACCTCTGTCCCCCGGCCGCTGGGTGCTCCTGGGCGTCGTGTCTCTACCACTCCCTTTATGCACCGCAGGACACAGCGAGATCTTGCACCCGTCTGTCATCAAGAGCACCCCTGTGGGAACAGCCAAGACCTGTGGAGTGCTTAGTGTGTGCTGGCTTCTGTTCCAAGCACTTGACATTGACTTCTCTTCCTTTAATCCTGATGAAAACCCTGTGAGACAGGTGCTTTCCTCATTCCATTACGCAGAGAAGGAAGCAGAGGGGTAGAGAGGTTAGATGACGTGTCCGAGGTCACGTGGTGAGAGGAGTCAGGATTCAAACCCAGGCGTGACTTGAGCCGGCCCTTAACCCCCATAACCATCCCAGCCACTGCACGGAGGTGTAAGGACTAAATGAACCAATCATATAAAGTTCCAAGAAGAGTTCCAAATGCCACATGGTGAGGGATATATTACCATGGTACGGGATATATTATTGTTTGCTGCGGACACTGCGACTCACTGCTCTTGCACTTCATTCATAATCGGCTCTCTGGTCTCTCAGGACCGTCGGCCTCGCCAGGGATTATCTCGTTCCTGGATAAAAGGAACTGTGCCTGGTGTGAACTGCACAAATTGTCACTGTGTGCTGTATGGAGTCCCCTTTTAACTCTCCCAGATCTTGCTGGCCCTGTTACCACCACGCCAGCCCGTGACACCAGCTCATTCCTGCCTTCAGTTGAAGAGCAGAGAAGACCACGGCACAGAATCTCTCCCAGGACAAATACACACGCTCTGACTGTGGCTACCAGGAGATTTTTTTTTAACTATCTCTAGTCTTGAAAAAAACATTCACTTGGTCATTTTACCTTGTCTAACTACCACCCTATTTATTATTATTTTCTCCTCCTTGCCAAAACTCTTCCACCCTCCACCCTCCCTGCCGAAGCACGCATACGCAACTTCCCAGCTCGTTCATTTTCATCAGCGCACTGACATTGTTCCAATTTCTTGGACCCGAAGTCATGATTTATCTTTCATGCATAAAAGTAGCTGTTCAATATGAAATTTTTTCTCCTCTCTCTCCCTCTCACTGGCTAATACGTGACTTTCGGACCACACCCGGCCTGCTTTCTAGCTGGGCTCTGTGGTTCTAATTTCTATCCATTTCCCTTGCAGCTTACTTCAGACTTTTTTCACAGTGTCTTTACTGCAATGGCTCCTTGTTTTTCACTGTATCAATTTAAAACCTGCTGCTTAGTTTTACAGCCCTCCCTCGAAAGGGTCTTAAAGCTTCTGTGATACTTGTTTATCCTCCTACTTTTCGTTCCTAGTCAATGTGAACCTCTGACTCCCGTAAGGCCAGCCAGCATTACTGTCCCAAGAAAATGCCACCTCACGGTGTTCCTGGAACACCTGTATCCTTTCTCTCCAAATCCTACCCCTTTTTAAGATCCAGTTTAAGCCTCACTTCCTCCGTTAGCAGTGGAGATGCACAACACCAGTCCTGACTAATCTCTTTTCCTGCTCAACACTTGCAGTCCACGCTGGTGAACAACTCGGGACTCACTAGATACTTTCTTGCAATGATCGCCATCATCTCATAAGACTGTGACAATTCCTTAGCGGCAGGAATTGTATTTTACACTCTACGGCTCTCTGCCTTGCAAAGGGCAAAAGCCCTAGTAACTGCTCATTATCCATATGCCTAGAATACAGGATAATTTCACCACATTATTTTATAAACACCAAACTTGAATCTAACCAAAGAAATACATCTGCGACAGTCTGCTTATATTGACTGCAGGCCTAACGCTCATAATTACTCCATGTAACCCAAATGTTACAATTGTGTTTTCTCTAGTGGATATCCACACTTCAGCCATTTTATTCTGATTACAGCCTATTTTTAAAATAATAATTCATTATCTGAGATCACACTTTCCTTTATTCACCCAAGTGGGAGAAGTAAGCATAAGCAATGAACTCTTCTCCCAAATATTCCACCGGTATACCTGCAGTAGTCCCCTGTAGTCCTCCTAGACAAGGAAGGAATCAAATAATGAATCAAGGGACAGCTTCCTATTCAAGGATATCTTACTTCAAAGTAATTTTCTGAAAAGATGTCCAAGAATGAATGAGAGAACTTGAGTTTCTAACTTTGTTACCACATGGGCACTTTTCTTCTTTCTGATGTATTTTATTTCTATGCTCTTTTGTTATTTTGATTTTCTTTATATATTAGTTGGAATGTCTGATGAGGGCTGGACACAGTACTTTACATGGGAAAGTTTATGGCACTCTTATTCTCCCAAGAGTCCCCTGGCTGAGAAAATCCTACTTTAAGTATCACTCATTTACCAGTAAGGAAAGAAAAAAAGAAACATCCCTGGAAAATTCTTGGTTTCCTCTACTCAAACCACAGGGATGTACAAAAAAATAAAAATCTCTGGAACTTCTTTAGCGTTTTTGTTAAAGTTTTTACTCAGTTGAATTCTGCTTTGTGGTGTGTGTGAAAGCAAGATTCTGTACTCTGTGACTTTTTCCCAGGGTGCTTTTTTTCTCCCCCCTTGAAGAGAAGATGACGTTTCTCCAGATGTTTTTTGGGGGTAATTATTTTTAAATAAACAAAGGAAAAAAATAGCTGAGTGTTTTTTTCACCATAAAGCAGGAAAATATAGCATCTAAGAGCAATCCATATACCAGTAATATTATGTCCAGTGTCCCACATGCTGACGGTGGTCTTTAGGTTGTGCTGAGTAGGAAGGCCACACTATTACTACGTGGCTTGACTCTACACTTTATATCTTTTCATGTCGATGTTTCCTTTCATAATTACTCTCTGCATCTATGTGAGGCTTAGCATTGTAATCACATGACAGAGCACCGGGACAAAGGACATGTTACCCAGTCAGTTCTGCAAAACATTAGATCTTCAAGAGGAAACAGGCAGACTCTGACACAGGCAAGAGCTTGCTGTCTTTTCCCATCAAAGGTCAGCAGAGGACGTGGTTGTTATATCACTACAATTCTTTTTACATGAAGTTTTCTGTTTATTTAGATAAAGAGAATGTGATTAGGGAGCTTTCTAAAATTCCCTCTAGATATCAGACATCTGGAATTTCCTTAAGAGATCTATCCATTAACTGAATCACTTGCATACTTCAAAAAATGCTCATTAGTAAGAGATATCGCCATTAAAATGTAGGCTTTTCAACCAAATTGCTGAAAGAAAATAAAAATGTTACAGTGGCTCAAAAATATAAAAATGTCACAGTGGCTCAAAAATTTGATAAGTGATGTTACCTTTATCATCTCATTTGTCATCACAAATGCCACGTAAGTATGGCCCTTAAAGGAGCCTGAAACTCTCGTCCTAAGGGTTAGTATGTTACTCTCAAAATCAGCTAACAAGCAGACTTCTGATGATGATACATCTCCAGCATCTGCCGCTGAGATTTAACACTTAAATAGGTACTGAGCATTCTACTTGGTATTGATGTGTGTTATCTCTTGAAACTTACATCGACTGTATAAGGTAGGTATGCTGTTCTCTCCATTTTACAGATCAGGAAATGAAGGCATAGAGAAATTAACTCCCTTGTCCAAGGCCACACAGAGACTGTGTGGCAGAGCTATGATTTGAGTCCAAGTCTAACCACAGAGCCCAAGTTCTCTAACACTGTGCAATACTGCCTCTACTAAGACCAAAAGCCTCCTTTTCCTGAGCACTTACTATGGACATAGGGCCAAAAGAAGTACTTTTAAAATATTATCTTTTCTATTGCAGGGTAAAATTCTACCTTTCTACTAGACTTAATAGCTTTCCAAAGAAGCTCTTAAGCTGGGTGTACATGAACTAAAGCAAAGCTCCTGATAATTGTCTCACGAAATAAGATTCTCAACATACATATTTTTTGAGCTTTAGGGTTGAAACATTATCAACATAATATTGGACCTGCATTATTTTTTCCACTTCTCTTCAATATAACCGGAGTATGTTATGGGACCACGACCAATTGAAATTTTGTACTATCAAATTTTGCTGTGGCTTTTTAAAAAATACAGCCCTACAATTTAAAGGAAACATTTTGTTGTTTTGCTTGGAAATGGTCTTACCGCTGTATGTAAGAATTATTCACACCACGGTGATCCAAATCGTGGCTTAATGCAGCGATCAGCAATGCAAGTATCTCCAGGTCGGTCAGCTTGTTCTGCAGGACCGGAGACATGAGAGGAAAGAAAGAGAAAGATACAATTTGGTAAAGGGTGTTACCTACCTCTTTTCAGTAATTTTTACAAATGTACTTCTTTACAGCCACAAAGGACTCACCCTATAGTCCTGTTCTGCAGGAACTGGTTGTACTTTGTCATTCAGAATGGGATTAGTACAACTGCCCCTTATCAACAGAAAAATTGAAATGCCTCAAAAAATTAATCATCTGTCCACCTATAGTAAATATCACCAAATCTTAGTTATCTTTAGTATGAGAAATAATCATAATAAACTTGGAACAGTTGCTTTTTCTCTTTTAGTTCCCTGCAGATTCTGCTTTACTTCCTGCTATCAGTGGCTGTATCCTTAAGGAATGTGGACAATGGGAATGGTAAGCAAAACAATAGAAAAAAGATGATTCGGAATGAAAATTTGGCTTTAAAAAGTTGCGTAATATAGTCCCAAGTCAAATTTAGGTTATGTTTTAGTATCTGACATTTGTATTATCTTCAATGCTATTCTCCCTTGTTAGTGAAAAAAACACCAGTTAAAATTAGCATCAGCTCTATTCTGCTGGAAGTCTCAACACTCTAGGTTTTACAACAAACACAAAAATGATCGTACTGTTATTTCTCATAAAAGGATAGTTTCAATGGTGATAATCCTTATGATCTTTCCAAACTCCAAAATAAGTTTACCCTGTTTTTTAATGCAGGTTGAGCACCCCTAATAGGAAAATCTGAAATCCAAAATGCTTCAAAATCCAAAACTTTTTGAGCCCCAATATGACACTCAAAGGAAATGCTCGTGGGAGCAGTTTGGATTCTCAAAGTAGGGATCCTCAACCAGCCATGTACAATGCAAACATCGCAAAATCCAGAAGAATCCGAAATCCATGACACTTCTGGTCCCAAGCGTTCTGGATAAGTGATACTCAACCTATAGATGTTGGCTAGGGCAGGAACAATTACTATGGTATTTTGTATGGCTTCTTGGACAAAAATCACTTCTTTTAGATCTAGCCAGTTAAAACTGTGCATACTATGAAAGTAGAGACAGAGAATAACATTTTTAGAATTTATTAAAAAGAAGAAGAGCAGGGAAGCTCTGAATTAAAAGCAGTTGCGTGATGGATGCCTGGAATCACTTACCTGGAGTAACTAGTCGATCCCCACTGAATCTAAGGACAGAGATATGGATAAAATTTGGCCTGGAAAGGAACGAATTACTTGAATGTTTTCTGCATTGATCTTCCTTTTAAACAGTCTGTGGTCAATGTGTGTGAAATCAAAACTTGTAAAATTAAACGAGTGCTCCAGAAAAAATGCAATAGAAAACCCTGGACTTATCTCTGAAGCCAAGTTTGGGACTTGGGTGGTTTTTGTGGAATTCTGCTACGGAGCAGGTTGAATGTGAACATGAAAAATGTGGCACTTTTTCTTACTTCCTCTTAATAATGTCGTGTTTTCCTCTAAAGGAAGTATTTATTTGCCCTAAGACTATTTAGGTGTGCCATGAAGTTATTTTAAAGGTTTTCTAATATGCCATATATATTATATACAAAAGAAAATTAGCAACTATTTTGCCATATTAATCCTTTAAATTAACAAAATATAACATTATGTGACAGTACATACTATTTTCGATCATTAGTGTACATTAAAAAAAGCTTGAAAGAATATGCTGTAAATTTTACTACTAAGCAACAAAATGACTTAAATATATGAATGGCTCTAAAAAGTACCTGAATTTTGCCTGCTTTGAGAGCAGCAAACATGCACTGAGCTGTATTAAAGGCATGTCTCCAATTATGATAGGCAACATTCTTCCGATAATTCTTCTTGACACTTAAAATCCATCTGCAAAGAACCTTTAGGAAATAAAGCATAAGTAGTAACAATAATTGCTAACGTTTATCACACATTTATCATGTTCCAGGTACTGTACAAAGCATTCGCACTGAGCCTGACAAGCGTGAGGGAGGCACTGCTGTTTTGATCATTTCACAGGTGAGGACACCGACACTCGGGAGTAACTTGCTAATGGTCACTCTGCTAGTAAGGAAGGGCCCACATTTAAACGTGAGCAGTTTAACTGTGAGCCCACCATATTAACCACTGTGCTAAATTTGACTTCTTTATTTCTTTATTGATTGATTGAGACAGAGTCTCGCTCCGTTGCCCGGGCTAGAGTGCCGTGGCATCAGCCTAGCTCACAGCAACCTCAATCTCCTGGGCTCAAGTGATCCTCCTGTCTCAGCCTCCTGAGTAGCTGGGACTAGAGGTGCCACCACCACGCCCGGCTCATTTTTTCTATTTTTAGTAGAGATGGGGTCTCACTCTCACTCAGGCTGGTCTCAAACTCCTGAGCTCAAGCAGTCCTCCCATCTCAGCCTCCCAGAGTAATAGGATTACAGGCATGAGCCACTGCGCCAGGCCTAAATTAGATAGAAAGGTATCTTTGGCACGAGCAGGGCACTGACTAGCTTTTTAAAAGATATAATGTCCATGTGTCATCAATTAGGAGACTCCAAAGAGTTAATAGGTATGAATTCACCTTTAGAGAGCCACAGAGGCAGCCTCTCTCAAGTTCTTCCCATGCTGCCACTTTGTATATCTGCAAAGGAATTTAGTGCAAGGTCCTGAGCGTGGCCTAGTAACAAGGTATAGAGCACAGGCCCAAGGACAAACTGGAGCTGCAAGTCCTCATACCATCATTAGATCTTTGTCCTTTCAAACTATGCTTACATATTCAGGCAGAGTTGCTGCTTGGTTATCAAGAATATACAAAAAATAAATGCAAAATAAAGCCCTGGGATCTACATGGAAAAAAATGTGCTTTAAAAGATGGGAGGAAAAAAGGACAGACTGTTGAGCAATTAATTCAACTTCTAAGTGGTGTCTTAAATAAAATCTTCAGGACTCACAGGCCCTAAGCATGGCTATTCTGTGTTTGTATTAGCTTCAGAGCCTGACTCTCTTCAAATGTGAATGATTTACTATACTTTTGGGGATTTGTAAAAATAAATACATGCTTCTCCCCGCATGTATCACTGGGGATGCTTCAAACACAGAAAGCATTGCCCTGGGGAATGGAAAAAGTACCAGGGAAAAAAATTTTGCTTTGACAATATTCAACGCAATATGACTGGCTACAGAAGTAGGCCAAAAACAAGGTTTCTTCATTGTGGGTAAAAATTACTTATAAAGGGGTTGGTGGGCAATCAACGCTTTCATACCCTCCCTTTTCAGGCCTTTTGTTCCTATTCTACGGCTTAGTTCACAGGGAATCCCAATAACCAAGAAGCCTAACATTTCCAAGCCTTCCGTGCTCCGCGTCCCGTCTCTCAAGCAGAGGGAGACAGCGTGCCCGAGACTGGCATGTGTTCACCCCACAGCCACCGCAGCCCCCACTGTGATGACCATTTCTGAATAAGGCCTCGCAAGAAGGTGATGGATTAATCTTGTAGGAGAATTTTAAGTAACAGCTATAGACTTTCTTTGATATACTCAGAAACTATACAATGACATGTTGTAGAAAATTACTGGTGATTAATTAAAGCAGCAAACTGAATAAACAGGAAAACCCAGCAACTGAATCTATGGATATATCTTTTTACTAATCATAAATTTAAAGATGTAATTAAATATGCACACAATACCATACAATGTGAAACAATGAGCAAAATCACTCCGTGAAACGTAATTCCTGATGGACGGCTCTGTTATGCTCCCCTCAAGATGGACCTGATGGATTTGGATAACCCAATGGATATAGTAATTAGTAACTAGATTTAAGCACAGTTTTAGATTCTGTTGCCAGGATGTTCTCAACAGCATACAAGAAAATTAAGGTCATGTCTCTAAGTTCTCAGTATATATGCCTGTCAACATTCACATTTGTAATAGAGTATTTTGTACAGGACACTGAGTGGTTCTCTGCAGTCTGGATGACTCTTGGGAGCACGTCCTATGCACTGAATCAGTCTCCGATGTGACGGACGGCTCCCTAGGTCCTGAGTGGACTACTTCGGATGTCTTGGGAGAAAGAGAAGAAACAACACATAGCTCAGCTCCTGCCTTCAGGAAACTCAATCAGTAGTGAAAATGACAAAGTGCATACATAAAGGAAATTAAATATATAAACAAACATAAAATTGAGACCACAAATTTATAAACGGCCAAACAGCAATCCAAGTGGCATGAGGCCAGTCTCAGCACTCCCACAGACAGAGACCCCGGAGTCAGGCTCTGCGGAAGAGGAAAGTGTGTTGGGGCATTAAGTGGAGCAGCCATAAATCAGGGCAGGGAACACGTAAAAGATAGAAGGTAAAAACAAGCACAGCACAGGTAGATTTGTTTGAGGAGGGTCGAAAATTTGTTTCGGAGACCAGCACGAGGCAGTGGCTGCGATCGTCACTGGAGAGTCACTCAAGGTTTGGAAGCCCACTGGAGGCATGAAGATGTAGCTTTCAGCATGAAATATTCTTCGTCAGGGCAGCTTCAAGATGCTCTCTTCCTCTCTAGCAATAACATTTTAATCTTACTGTTCTGAGATTATACTGACAATAGTATCTGAAATAAATAGAAGAGGCACCAAGGAAAGGAAGGAAGGCCAACCTGAACGACTGCGGCGTTCACGCTGATGCTGGTCAGAATTAGAATAGCAGTTGTTCAAACAGAAGAGGAAGGTAGGTGAATCCGACATTGAGACATTCCTAATATCCATTAGGATAAAAATCCAGGAAAAGTTAAGACTAAAGATTGCTCCGGAAACTCTGAATGATTATTTTTATTACTGAACCCTTAAATGCTATCTGACAGCCAATAAGAATAAATCAACTTACAAGAATGTCATTAAAAGGTACAACATTCCTCTGCTCTGGCCAAGCCCTTTCAAAAGCATCATTGAAAGTACAGGTGCTCTTGAGAATGGCAAGGGATCCGAGATGCTACCTAGGTTCATACGGTCCCGTAATTAGTGAAAGGCAGAAGTGAGAATCACACGGAGAACTTCTGGCTCTAAATGAGATCTTCATGCCATTAACAGAGAAGGCTTTTAAAAATGAGCCCTGGCTGGGTGTGGTGGCTCACACCTGTAATCCCAGCACTTTGGGAGGCTGAGGTAGGAAGATCACTTGAAGCCAGGAGTTCAAGACCAGCCTGGGCACCACCAGTGAGATCCTATCTCTACAAAAAATTTAAAAAAAAGCCAGGTGTGGTGGGGCACGCCTATAGTCCCAGCTACTCAGAAGGCTGAGGCAGGAGGATTGCTTGATCCCAGGAATTTGAGGCTGCAGAGAGCTTTGACTGGGCCACTGTACTCCGCCTGGGCAACAGAGCAAGACTCTGTCTCTAGAAAGAAAAACAAAACTGAGCCCTATAGTCTACAGTAAAGAAATCTGATGGATGATATAACCATAGTCAAATTTGGCCTAAGAATGGGAGAACTGACACACACTCTACTCCTGCGTGTTAAGCAGAATATCATACATAAGTACACACATACTAACAGATTATCACACAGATGCATGTGTAATTTTCACAAGACTCCCATCGGGAGAGTAATACTATTTCCCCTAATTAACAGATGAGAAAACTGTGAATGAGAGATTAATTGCCCAAGGGGGTAAGAGCTAGTCACTAGTGGAGCTATGACTCAAAATCCATGATCTCTCTTCTCTACCAGGTGGTCTCAGTTTCTTCATTTGTACAGTGGGGATGATGATAACCAAGTCACCAAAGGACCTTTCTTGAGAGCTTTTCAAAGTAACTCAATGACATGATATCCCTTAACACACCTGAACAAGGGTCAAGTGTTATTAGCGAAGATTCTATGGACAGTTCTTTATTTCCCCCAAGAAAGAGTAATATAAACTTTGGTCAAATTCAAGAAAGAACGAGATCGGGCCTTCCAATAATACCATAAATGACCCTGTATTAACCTTCGCTGAATTCAATCTTAGTTTTCGCTCCTGGGAGGCCTTGGGGAACAGGGAAGACGCGTGCCGACACGTGTGCCTGGCACGGTGCTGAGTACACGGCGCCCGTGCACAAATTCTCTCTGTGTGAACTGACGCAGTGCTAACTAGCGAAGGCCTTCGAGGCATTTAAATTTCCAGACAGGAATTCTGTACAAGGAAACAGACATTCAACTGACCAGAAAAAGTAACTTTAAAGGCAAGATTACTGAATTTTTTCTAAAATAGTCTCTGCTGTTCTTCCCTTTTCTTTGATGCTACATACATACAGCCATTATTAACAAATCAGAATTCCCTGATATATCCAAACTGGTATTAGAAGGCACTGATTTAAGTTTTGTTATTGTCTGAGAGATGAATAAGGTTAGTTAACAGGGGTTAAAATCAGTTTTCATCTTCACCCCATCTGGGCCACCCCATTCCAACGAGAGCTTGGCCTCGCCCCAGCCGGCATTCCCTCCCTCACTGCGCCCCGGCCCCTGCCTGGACACTGTCGCCCTAACCTCCGCAGTCAGAGCGTGCCACTGCCCTGCGTAACGCTCCTCAGTGACTCGCCATCGTTTTCAGGACCAAATCCAAACTCCTCTGCGTGGCCTGCAAGGTTCGGTGTGGTTTGCTGCTGACCTTCCGCTCCGGATCCTCCCGCCGCCCACCCTCAACAGCGCGCCAGGCCTCCCAGCCCAGTCCCTCCCGTCATCCTAGGAACACTTCCTTATTCTTCAGCCTGGTGCTTGATTCATGGTAGGAGCCCAGTAAATGTCCTTTTAGTAGCTGATAAATTTTCTTTAAAAATCTCGGGTATACATTAGATGACAGTAGATTAACTGCTGAAATGTAAAAGTCTTGATTCCATACTACATATTAGCATTCAAAACCAGTTCCCTCCCTCTCTCTCACACACACACACACACACACACACACACACACACACACACAGACCTTTCCTGAGGACATCAGTGCATTCCTACCTCATGCTTCATCTGGAAGTTCTGCACGAGGTTGAGGTCAGTAAACATCCGAATTGTACACAGTGCTGTTTCCAGATCAGACAGTTCAAAGTCACTGAAGCTAAAGTCAGTAATTTTAAGGGTCTGGGCGGATGGTACCACAGCAGCCTTAGGTAAGGGGAGAAGAAGAAAATGAAATAAAGCTGTTAATTAAAGCAGCGGTGACTCGCAAAGTTTTCTTGCTTTTGCTACATGGAAATAGCACATTGTGTTTATTTTTTCTCTTTAATGTAATGCACTAGAAATCTTTCAGTACAGTAGCACCTTCCCCCACCTATCCTCTCCCCCGCTTTTTTAAAAATAAACTGAGCTCCATGGAAGGTAACTGGTATGACTCGGGGTAGGCTAGGTAGAGGGGAACAGAGTGCTCCCGCCCCGAGATGGTGTCTAGAACAGTGAGAATTCCAGGGATCTGGCCCTGTTATATGTGCTCAGTTCTACCCATTCAACAGACATTTATTGAGTAATTAATTATTTTGGAACCATCCCAGTGCTATGGGCGGGGAATCAAGTGGTGAGCAGGATGATGACAGCATTTTATGGTTCATTCTCAGGACACCCTCATGAAGTGGACACTCTCGCTCCATTTTTCAGGTACAGGAACTTAATCAGAGAGCCTTATTTCTTGCCCATAGTAGCCCAGATAGTTCGGGAATGGTGAGAGGCCTCCAGTGCAGGCAGGCTGTCCTGCTCTCAGCCTTGCAGGACTTGACTTTGACCACCCTTGCTTCCCCCACGCCCGACCATGAGAATTGCCGGGGTGCCCATGAACACACTTGGAGACTCAGGAAGCGGGTTTTGTTTGTTAGAGAGCGATGTGCTTTTTAATTAACGTCCTTGATTTTGATTTTATAATCATTCAATTGTAGTAAATATTTGCAATTTCATCAATGTTCCTTTGTATCTCCTGCTTTTCATGTAAAGCACCCACTCTTTAACTGGTAGATTCCTTTAAGACATGGTTCCCATCCAAAGAAGGGTCAAGTGCCCCTTGGAGGTAGGTCTACCCTGAGAATGCCCATTTAATTACATTAAGTTCACTATAACTTAATTTCATGTTTATCTTTCTGTCTCCTAAACTACCCTGGGATCTACCTACCAGCACAGCTGTATCTCACACACTTTTGTATCCACTGTAACTATATGAGTGGATACGGTTTTAAAATATGAATATTTATTAAACGAATGGGAGAGAATAAAATATCATTCTCTTTGCTTAATCTGAGTCAGTATGTTCCATGTTTAAGATCCTGAAGCCTCCTGCGAGGGCGAAGCCCGCTAGTGAGTTGGAGGACTGGCAGAGCCAGCAAGTGCATTACGATCTGTTTGTTTGGTACTGAATATTTGTTAAAAATTTGTTATACTGTCGAAAAATTGGGAGAATTTAACAACAACAAAAAAGGATTTCCAGCTTCTCTTGAAAAATCAGGCCATCCTGAGACCCAATTTCCACGAAGCAACAACCAGGTAGCGCCAAGGAGGCCTGGCTCCCTCCACTGGGCGGAGCCCTGGGTTTCTCTGCTGGACTCCTGCTGGGCCCCGTGGGGTGGGCCCTGCGGCCTGGGACTTTGCAGGAACCCCTCCTCCACCCCGGTGCCGCCTGCCCCGTCAGCACTTTGTTAACTGTTTCAGCCACATCTGGCTGAGATGAACCCGTCCAAAACAGGCTTTTACTTGGTTTGGGGCAGAGGGAAGAAACATGAAGAAATTCGAGCCAGGTTCCCAATGAGTATCTGAGATACCACTGTTTCGCTTTACCTTCCTCCAGCTTTTATGAAGAAAAACAGTCAGAACAATAACCTCTCTGGAGCAGTCCACAGCTGTGGATTTCCTTACAAATTTGACACTTACACATTCTCCTTTTGATCATGACCTTCAGCTTTCACTCACGTCTGCCAGACTTGGTTAAACTCTCAGTGCCTATCACCCGCTTCCTACTCGACCAGGGGTGAGGAATCTGAGGCCTCACGGCCACACGTGGTCCCCCAGATCCCCATGTGCAGCCCCTCGACCGAATCCAAACTTCACAGAACAAATCCCTTTATTACGATTCTCAGTAAGAATCTTTTCCCAAGACCAAAATTGACAAGAAAACACACACTCTGTGAAGTCAGTTCCCCAGGCTGCTGCGTGGGCTGAACCAGAGGGCGAGGGGGTTTGGGATGTTTAGAGAAGGGCCTCAGCTGTTTATACCAGCCGCCAACATCACAGAAGGAGCAGCGACTCCAGCTCAGGAAGTGTGGAGGTGGGAACGAGCCCACCTTTTAACTCAAAGCAGATAACAGCTGCTTTCCTTAAGACATACTGCACTCCACAAGAGAACAGATGCTTTTTCCTTGGGGCATCATTAGTCTTATAGCAGGAAGTTTTCTTTCTTTCCTTCCACAAAGGATATTCTAAAAGCTATAGGACAGAAGCCAACACAGCTTGTGCCTCTCCATTATACACTCTGATTCCCAACCTCTCTCTGCTAAGAGAAAAGTATCTTTGCTTTTGCTTGTTTGGTCACGCCACACCACGACTCCAGCTTTCTGATCTGACCCAGTGGGGACATGCAAACATTTTACTTAAGAGCCTTGTGGTCAGTGATACAGAGGTTCAGAATTCTTGGGATCAACTGCTAACAAGTCATGAGAAAGTCAGAAATCACTTAAAGCTCTTGTGATCTGCTTCTTTGACCATTACAAGAGAATTTACTTTTTGTTTGCCTTGGAAAAGCTTGGGATAAAAGTGATTTTTAAGTAAAATGTATTATTATCTCTAATTTTTACTTACCATTTCATAAAACAAAATATTCTACATTTTACTAATAGCAGGAAATAAAGTATGTGGTATTTCTGGGATAGGACATGAATATACAATTGTAGATTTTCACAGTTTCTCCTTTCAGTGACGATTTTATTCTTACTATTTGCGAAGTGAGATTTCTGAGTTTGATTTTTGTCAAGGGATAACAGAACTTATCACAACTTGGTTTGGAAGACTGACAAAAATAACATTTTAAAGAGTCTGTAAAACAATAAGGTTCTAAAAATATAAATATGTATATGTATTTTTATGGTGCAATAATACAACTCAAAACTACTGGAACTATGACACCACCTAATACCACTCAATTCTGCTTCTATCTCTACATGAGAGCACAAGGCCTGCAAATTCTCAGGCAACAGAGTTTAGATATTTTAGTGCTTAATTCAAATACAATTAACCTCTTCTAGAGCTATAGTGTTAATTCTTGTCAAATTAAGAAAATATATAATGCAAAAAACTCAACAAAGCTCATTGGACTAAAGATTCAATCTGATAATTTGATGGTATATGTATTCTTCTGGGTTCTTCAATTGTATCTGCTATTCAAACTAATAAACTAGTTTGTCTCTGGCGAGTCTTTAAAAGGAATTTTTTTCATTTAAGTTACCTTTTCATGACTCCTTTTCTAATACTTTTGCCCCCTTTTCAACATTCTTGCAAAAATTTAAAAAAAAATCAACTCTGGAGGTGAAATTCACTGACTAAGAATGGAACTGGAGTTATTTTTGAGAGTAGGACTGCCTTGGGTTAACGCAGCCAAGTTATAAAAATGTTAATCTGATTTATTTTTTTTATTTCAGCATATTTGGCCTTTGAATAAAGCCACTTTGATAGCCATCATATCACACTTCACATAAGGCTATTATTTCTCTTCCCCACTTTTCCCATGCACAAAAAAAATGTGTTTTTAAAGAAACTGCGAAATTAGTTTACAAGCCTGTTAGAATTTATCTGTCTTTCTCTAAGGGGGAAGTAAATCCAAATATAGGTGAGAAAGAAATCTACTTACATAAAAAGGGAAGTGAACATAAAACTAGTATATGGAACCGAATATTATGAACAGTAAAGAATTGAATAAGCACCAGAGGGACTGGACTAGTGTATTTTCTTAAATAATAGTGTTATATGGTTTTTCCTTCTTTCTAACATTATACAACTGATCCTTTTTAATCTCAATGGAGAAGATACTTGGACTATAAAAAACTTGGGTAATGAGTTTACAGTTTTTCAAAATCATATAAAGAAGGCATATACCAATGTCGAGATTCTGATAAAATATGCATACATTTATAAATAAAACTTTAGAGTACATTTGTGACTATAATTGGGACTAATACACACAGATCTGGGTAACATCTTGGTACTGAGTTCCATACATAAAAATTATACTAAAACTATGGTGTGTTTAGAACTATACACTGTAGTTAGCATATAAGAAGCTTTAGTATATATAAAGAATGGTCCCCCCATACTTTGGAGCTAAGATTACCACCGAAGTAAACCACTAATAAAATCAAAGCACAACAGATAAGATTAGCTTGGCAAATACAAGCAGGAAGAATCAAAGAGAGAAGAATCAAATAAGCCTCGCCAATGTGGAAAACACGTAGCCCAGTTAATGTTACAGACTACTATAAAAATGAATGTCTCAAGTGAAGTCCAAAGGACTGTTTCAGAGAATTTCTCACCCCGTCTAAGGAAGAGGGTGGCTTCCTGGATGCCACAGGTTACTACGGTTCATTGACATTGGTTATCAAGATCACAGGG
>NW_012147864.1:1802818-1818616 GCF_000956105.1 Propithecus coquereli
TGACAATCTAAAATTCAAAATGCTTCCATGAGCAGGTTTTAAATTGAGATAAACGATCAGACACATGACAAAGACAACAATTTTGGTAATTGCCGGATGATGCAAACATCTGTGTATTTGGGGCTATACAGGAATTTTTATTTGGTTGATAGAAAACTAGAATTGAAACCAATTGCTGAATTTCAACCAATTTAAATAAATTACTTGACCTAGAAGCTATTTAACCCTAAATTTCTCAATGCAGCTGCCAGAAATCTACTTTCCAAGTGGAACAGCTGGTTTTGAACAATACTTCAATACAGGAATTTGCAGTTATTCTGAAGTGTTTTTCTCTTGCTAAAATTATAAATATAATTGAGAAGGTAATTTTCAGATTTTTCTGAAAGATTATATTATCTTTGAAGTAAAAAACAAAATATCATTGTGATTTTTTTTAGCATTATCTTTAGAAACTACTTGCTAGTTTTTATTTATCTAAGACAACACATGGCAGAGTATAACCTTGCCTTCACTTTAGAGCTAACTTAATAACCCTGCAGTGCCTGCGGCATTTCAGTATGTATCTTCCCATGTGATGATTTCTGTTCTTGGTCTTTCCCCTCTCTTTCTCTCTCTCCCAGTTGATCCACTCCTGTGACTTCCCCACCATGGGACGTTAACTCCCGAATCTCCACCTCTATTTCTGACCACCACCCATCACTCTGGTCCTGCCTTCTTTGATTGTTGAAGATGTCCACTTTGTTGTTCTACCAGCACTTCAAACTCAGCTTGTCCTAAATCAAATCTACCTTCTTAATATTTCCATTTTTATTAGTTAATGTCACCATTATTCTCTGAATTACCGAGGTCAAAACATTTGGATCATCTTTAATCTTCACTCTCCCCGACAGCTAAAGACAGAGCAGTGTTGCACGCGTGCGCTCCAGGGCGAGACTGTGAACTTGCACCCTGACCCCCCTACGTCGTGGCAGTGTGACCTTCTGCAAGTCACTGGCTTCTCTAGGCTTCAGTGTGGCCTTCATGACATAGTTATGAAGTACGCATAAGAACACAACTGTTCAGTTAACATGAGAAAAAGGATGTAAGGGTACAAAGAATTTAGCATGAGGCAAGCTGGGATGGTGATGACAGTGAACAAGAATCTCAATGACCTGCTCACATTCTTCCCATTCCTTACATACCTCTCATCACATCTTGCATAGACCTTGTCTATGTCATTGCAAATAAATTTAAACTCAGAAGGCCAGTCTTGGTTGCAAATGTATAAGTGCCTCAAATTTTCATTAATCTCAACCAAGCCATTCCCAACCAAGATCGAGAACATATAACATAGCTACTTATGTATCAATGTGCTTTTTGCTCATTGTATGCTACGTAACAATGTAATGAGAATTCAGGAACTGGCCCTATCTGAACTCAATTTCAAACAGCACTTCATAAGCCATACGGTCAGAAATTAAAATCAATCTCGATTCTTGATAATGCAGAGTAGGTTATCAGTAACAAACGATAAATAAACTCGTCATTACCCTAGACAGCTGCCTTGTAGTCCCCATTTCCCCAGAAAATGAAAACTAAATTTAATTTTAGCCTAAGAAAGATGTAAAGATTAGAACAATTACTGAAAAAAAAATCAGAATAATATAAAGTATTATAAAGTCAATATAAGCTATTTAATATCTTTTGCTTTGCATTATCAGTGACTTTGCACCCCTGCAAGAAAGTAGAGTTGATTAAATATTTTATGAGTGTCCATTTAAATATTTACCAAATTTGATTAAACGTCTAGGGGACCACTACTAGTAGAACCAGATATCCTGCGAAAAGCATACTTATGTATTATTGATTAGGTGTTTGCAGTTGGTAATTTTTAAAAAGATAGAAGACAAATTACCGCTAGAGACTGAAGCTCTCTTGTTTCCTCCTCTGCTGCCGAAGCATGGTACGACAGAACCTACAGGGCGAGAAGAGAAGGGGTCCAGGTTACACAGGCGAGAACGACCGATTCTCCAGAATTGCAAGCTTGGAATTCCACTACGCCTTCTTCGAGAGAGAACTAGACTCCTCAGGATGTCAAATCTTACTTGCTGTTTTCTTCAACAGAGAGAAAATCCCAGATTTAGATTCCATTGCTTGTTTTAGAAAACAGAGAGGTATACTCCCTATGTTCAAAGAACACTGTCACCCTGACATTGTTGCTCTAACACATTATAAGGCCACCTAGAAATAACTATTGGCTCAAATTTAGGAGAAAATTTATTTTGAATTGTTTTTTAAAAAAAATATTGACTTTAGTTATTTTTGCTTGTGTACTGAATTAGGGGGGAAAAAACCTTTGCCTAAACTGACATTTTAATGTTGATATTTGGGAAAAAAATAGTCTAGAAGTGGCTCTCAGGTGGGGCTTATGACCACTACAGACATTCATACAGAAAAACTGCATGGCTGAGATATGACGTCACACAGATTTACGGATCCCGTTACACTCATACAGCTCAAGAGCTAAGAAGAGGGTAGTGTGGCTTATAAAGCTGCCCATTAGCAGCTGAGAACACTGGGACTCAGAGCTTCTCATGCCTTGGCTGGAAGCTCACACGCAGCGAGAGGGCAGGCGGCCTAGGATCCAGCTCTCACCTGCTAAGCTAGTGCCCCTCCCATTACCTTGTAGAGTGAGAAAGTCGGGCTTACTCTCTTCTTACTCACTTAGCATGAGAATCATAATCTCCACTTTCAAAAGCAACAACTTCTGAGTACAGGTTGAACATCCCAAATCTGACAATCTAAAATTCAAAATGCTTCCATGAGCACCCCCTTTGAGCATCATGTTGGTGCTCAAACAGTTTCATATTCTAGAGCATTCTGGGTTTTGGATTTTCAGATTTGGGATGCTCAACTGGTAAGTCAGTATAATGCAAACATTCCAAAATCCAAAAAAAATCTGAAATCCAAAACACTTCTGGTCTCAAGCATTTCAGATAAGGAATATTCATTCTCAACTGGGATAGTATTTTAGACACTTTTTTAAAACAAGGTAGTAGTTGCATTTAAAATGCCTATCAGTAAAGTTCATTTTTGACAGAGATAACACTGATTCACAAAAAAACCCCAAAAGTTGAAAAATCATTGATAAAAAGGTAACTCATTTTCAGACTTTAAATGGTGAGTAAATTAATTCAAGAGCCCAAACTACTTTTCCTTGAACCAGTCTTTAAATTTTAAGCAATTTAAAAATCTAAAACCAAATGGCATATATGCCTACTGTCTTGTGATTCAGAACATTTATAATACTGCGCCACATGGAATCTGTCTTAGCATTTGAAACATTAATCACTAGGAAACCTCAGGAACCTCAGAGGTGCCGTCTCCTCCCCATATGAAACCGACAGGTCATGGCTGCTAACCTGTGGCTGCTGAGACCACAGAAGTAGTTTTGCTGAGAAAAGATTATGACCATGAATTAGTCTAATATTAGTAAGTGCAATGCAACATGAATAAACAAATGAAGGAGTCATATAATACATTCTAAGTTCAAAAAATTATTTTTATTATATACCAAAGATAAAAATAGCACCTCACCCATAGGGTAAAAGGATTAACTTTGTTAACACATGCACGCATCAGAATACAGAGGAAGCATCTGATAAAGGCTAGCTATTTTTATTGTCATTGTTGCTTTATTGTTAGTATAATGATCATGACTTCCAGGTCGAAATAATTCACTACCCTAAGAAGACCTGAGGGCTTTGAGTCCTTGGCTTCTGTCCAATGGCCTCGTAAAGGAAGGAAAATTTTTGTTGAGGTTGGACCTGTGATCACTGAGTTAATTACTCATATATTTAGCTAAAGGAGAGCTATAATAGAGAGACAGAAATAAATCTCAATCAGGAAAACATTCAGAGATTTTGAACAAAGTGATAGATCCGCGACTGCTTCAAAATAATCCAACGGGAGGTGAAGAAGAGTGCGGAGGAGTGAGCGTGGGAATGGATGGAGGTACACTGACCATGGTCGATAATTACTGAAGATGACTGATGAGTACGTGGGGGTCTCACTGAGCTATTTTCTCTACTTTTGTATGTTTGAAACTTTCCATTATAAAAAGTTAAAAAAAAAATTTCTAATTGATAGCTTCAACTCTTCAGTGCAAAACCACAGAACTAGGAAAAAAAAAGATTAAAAATTATATATAATGTATACACATACATGTATGTCTGTATATATATTTTGAAACTATATGTAAACATGTATGTGTATGTTTATATACATAATTGAAACCATATTTGAAATATATATCTGTGCATATATGTATGTGTATATATACACATTTGAAACAGATTTCTACTGGTTTATTATTCAGGGTCTTTTATATAATACTGTAGCAAACCTATTGGTATCATATATTCAGCTAGAAAGTAAGTGTGCCATCTTGGTTACTGATAAAACTTAGATGTATAATGTATTTCTTTCTAGCTCTTTAGGTTAGATATTTATTTATGAGGGATTAGAGGAAATGTTATTATATCCCAAACACTAATTTTCACTGATCTCATCTAGATAAGGGTTGGCAAACATTCAAATATATTTCATAGTGGTGTATGAATTAGTATAGTAGAGACATCTGCACCTTCGGAAGTCTATTTCTCTAAATGGTCTACGATGTCAGAAACTGTGTTATCCGAAGTGAACATTGTCAAGGCAGCTGGTGAAATACAGGGAAAGGGCTGACTCTGCTGAGCAGGCTCATCCTGCGTGGGAAGGAGCCTGCCCGATGCCGGCCCTCTCAGCCGGTGCGTCCACTGCTCCCTGCGCATCCACCATCACCTGGGGGCGCTGCAGTGATGCAGATTCCCAGCACCTCCCCCCCAAAACTTACTCAATCAGAACTTTCAGCGGTGGAGTCTATAAATCTGTAGTTTGAAAGTTTCTGAGATGATTCTGGAGTAGCTAGTCCAGAAATTTCAACTATTCCTGCTTCTCACTGATTTTCTTTTTCTTTTCTTTTCCTCACTTCTAATTCTCTTAAGAGTGCCTAGGCTTTCTGTTTTTTGTTTTTTTTTTAATTTATTTGCACAGTGTTCTCATGGAGCGACAGGAAGGCTCAGGCCATGGGGAGGGCGGACAGGTTGCAGTAGCAGTGGTCACCTCTGTGAATGGATTATTACAGTCAAAGATGCTTTCTGCAGAAAAAGGGGACTGAAGGGACAAATGGCTTGAGTTTGGGTTTGGTCATGACCCTTGGCAAATTTCTAAAATATTCTGGGTCTTAGTTTCCTTCACTCTTAAAATGAGGACAATAAGGATCTCATCATCTAAAGCACACGATTTTTGTGAGGCCACAACGATAGAACACCCAGACACATCACGAGTTGTTACGAGGGAAAGGCAGGAGCTCAGAGTCTGGCTGTAGAGACTGAGAGGTCCTGAAACTTCAGCCCACCTCTAACGTGACCATCTGCTTGGCCATGGCTCTCTCTACGGCTTCGTACATCTGTGTGTTCTGGATCCCCAAGCCACAAAAGATGACAAAAGCTTCCAGAAACTGCTCATCATTTCGGTTGAAAGGCTTAACCTTGCCAGTATTCTCCTCCATCTTATTAACAAGTTGGCAAACCCCTATAATGATCCAAGAAATTGACAAATGTTATTGTTAAGAATCATGGCTTTTACTGACTTTAACACACACACACCCAAAGATTGTCATATCCTTCTTTCTTAGGAATGCCTGGCATCTCCAAATAAGCAAATGAACCCCCACAAACATAAGATAGAGCGGTAAACAGAATTTACATGGAAACTAGGTTCACATGGTCCTAAATGTATATTGTTGCCTGTGTTCAAAAAAATCCTAGAGTACTATTTTCTTCCAGACTCGGTCATGAATTTTAAATCAGTTGAGTCCCCAAAGACAATTTGTCCTTTGGAAACTAATTGGATTTTTGTACACTTGCCAAGAGAACAATTTTGATGCACATCAGAATTTTGGGTCACACAGATTGCCTTTCCTTACTGAGAAATCAGAAGTTAAAAAACATAGTTAGACACAAAATAGAATGCAGAAAGCAGGCAATTCCCATAGGCAGTCTCAAGTTTCAGACCCACACCTCTGTATCCAGGAGAATCATATTTGCAGCCAACTTTTGATACTGCGAATAATTATGAAAATAAAATGACTATTCACTTAGAAATAAAAGCAGATCTAATATGTGAAGAAAACCATAACCTCCCAAGTCCTGGGTTCTATCAGAAAGTCAAATATGTCAATAAAAATGGAAGATGACATCAGCATAATGTTAGATGTTTTTTGAACTGGTTGTTCTATGGGATTCTGAGCCTCGTGGTCTCTCTGTGAGGAGTCTGATGATCCAGCTTACCTCTGGGTAAAACAAAGTGTTGTAAAATCTGTCTGTGAATATATAGAAACAGACTTCCACCACGTGCCCGCTGTGGGACAGGCGTTGTGCTAAATACTTTGGCAGACACGTGATCTCTAGTCCTCACAATTTCTACCATGAGGCAGGTGTGATCAGCCCCATTTGACAGATGAGGAAACTAAATCTCATAAAGTTCACATCATTTGCTCAAAGCTACTTACTTAGCTGGTTTGTGTGGATCTAAAATTCAACCCCAGCTCAGTCTGGCCCCAAAGGTCACTCTCTTTTCACCGCACTTTGCTGCCTTTTACCTGTCGTTGCTAGCAGTTCCCCGGTGGCCCCGTGCTTGCTCACATCCCTGGCTGCTCCCCACCGCCCTCCTCCCTGTCTTCCCAGGGGAGCCCCACATCCTTCACCACGAGCTCCTGGGGGCCTCCCGCTTCCCGGTGAGGCAGGCGCCGCCCTTCTCTATGCCCTTAACACTGTCACTTGGTGTCTCAATGGTAGATTTTATTTCCATCTGTCTTTCTAGGCTGTAAATATCTTAGGCTTAGAGATTTATTTTCTTTTCAGTTCCATTTCCTCAGCTAGCAAAATGCCTAGCATAGAGCAGGAACCCAAAATGTTTTCTGAGTTAACGAAAGAATGCATGACTGCCGCTCTGACCCAGCCTACTTTCCCACGAAGACTATAGCATGTTGTCCCTTATTTTTTCCTGGAGCGCAACAGGATTTCATAGAGTCTGTGATGACACATGGCTGCATGATGGCTTAAGCCCCTTTATCACTACTGGCGTTCACTTTCTTTATTTTTAACACCATAAATTATCTGTACTCTCCTTTGTGCCCTTTTTGTTTGTTTGTCTACACAGTAAAGACATCTAGATGCCTCTCTATCTGCATTAGGGCTGCAGGGATTACTTATTCCATAATCAAGGAAAATTTTAAGCAAGACATAATTTGGATGCTGCAAGTAAAAGCCATGCACTAAATGGGCAATCAGGCTCATTATCTTAAAAGCACATGTCCCATGTATGGTAACCAAAACACAGGGGCTACATCCTGCGGCCTTTGTGAATCTCCAAATTGCAAATATGGAACTGTTTATACGAGGCTTTGGCTGTCTCCCAAATCACATTTTCCTGTGAGTCACGTGCCCTTATCCTCGGATCACAATGGAATTGCCTTTCAGCTTTACTAAAGTTTTCTCCTACTCAATGGCCATTTTTTAAAAACAACATATTTTTTATTACTTCATAAGAATTACTACATATATAACAAGAAAAGTATATCAGAGACGGGCTGAGATGCGTGTGTCAGGCAGCGCGCTGGGATTATAACCTAGTGAAGTCAGTCTCCTGTACAGCAGTTCACATCTGTGACTCAGTCAAAATTCACTGAATGAATACATTAAGAGGGATTAAATTATACCTCTGGAATTACTCACAAGTTCTTCAAATGGAATGTTAAATGTACAAATACAAGGATCTGCCGGAACAACCACAGCCCAGAGCAAAACAGCTAAAGTAGTGGGTGTTACAATCCACCACTACAGACACAGCGACACAGACACAGCGTTGATTAAGCTCAGGGCAAGACAAAGGACACGGAAGACACACCATCTGTTCAGGCACATAACACAGCTCTCCTCCGAAAGTGGGGAGGACAGCCATCGCTATATAGCATTCACAATAATCCACTGATCTCTTTATGTCCTTCAGAAAATTTACTTATGTCAAATGGAAATACCCTAGTTAAAAAAAAACGCTATAAAAAAAAGGTTCATAACAAACAAATGAGGTTCTTCAAGAAAATTAAAAGCTTGGGCACATTTACAGATAGAGTTGCTATCTTACAAAATAGATTTTAATCATTCAGGAAATGTTACTTTGCCGCTTAATCATTTCTAAATTACTTAGAATTTTATAGTTTTTCTCATGTAGATGGTATATGTTTCTAGCCGAGTTGATTCCTTGTTACTATGGGAAATGAGATTTATCCATTATTATCTTCTAACAAATTTGTCTTGGCATATATTAAAGTTATTTCTCTTTAATAATTTGATAACCAGGCACTCTTTTAAAAACTCTCTTATTAGACGGGAACTTACAGCTGACTGCCTCAGAGATTTCCATTTAACAATTGTATCATCTGTAAGCTATTTCTTTGTGCCTCCTCCTTTTCTGTGTCCTCCTTATTTCAATTCTCTTCCCCTCTGGTTTCCTTAGAATTTCCTTAGGGCAATCATTTTTTTTTTAAACAAAGTTCTTTCTCAATTACTTTCATGAAAAATTTTAAAGTCCTCTTGAGCTAGTATTGGTTATTACAAATTTTTATAGAATTTCTCCATTTCGCCAAAATGTATTAATTTGGTACACTGTATTATCAAACATCTTTTAAAATTTCTTCTTTATCTGTAGTTAGATTCCCTCTCTCATTCCTATTTGTGTTCCTCTTTCAATATCCTCATTATCTGTGTTGGAGATTTGTTTATTATTATGTTTGCCCATTATCTCTGGTTTTACTCTCCCTTCCCATTTCACAAATTTATTTTTTGTTTCCTTCCTCTGCCTTCTTTCTATGTGTTTATTTGGAAAAGGCAGCATAGAGAGTGGAAAAGAAAGAAATGCTGCTTTTCTAATTTCTTAAGTCGAATGCTTAGTTAAAATAATTTCATTAGTTCTTGATTAATAATAAACTTGATTTAATATTTAAAACTATAGATTTTTCTGAGTCTACACCAACCACGTACCTTAAGTTTTTATGTTATATTGATACAACCATTAATTTTCTAAAATACTGTACTTAAATTATAACATTTGATTTCTTCTTTGTCATTTAGAAGAATGCTTTTCAGTTTCCAAGTGAGTTTTTTCCTTCTAATTTATCCTTTTATTACATATTTCCAGTTTTAATGCATTGTGATCCATGAAAGTGGCTGTACTTCTTAGAAATGATTGAGTTTGTGTTTTTTGTGTGTATGTCATCAATATTTGTTAATATCTGATGGACTTTTGATAAGAATTTTTATTTTTAAATTATGAAATATTGAAGTCAACCTATATATGCCAATTAAATCCATTTCATTCTTTATATTAATCAATTCTAATGTTTCCTTATTTTTTCTTTCTACTTTAACACTGTGAGAAGTACACAAAAGGACCACTATGATTACCATTTTGTCTATTTCTCCTTTTATTTTCAACAGCTTTGGTTTTTATGTCAATGATGTTATTCAGTTTATCAGCATTCATGGCAATTCCACTTTCCTCTGTTGCGTTTAATCAATGCAAGGTAACCCTTTACATTATGTTTTTACCTTAAATTATACTTTGTTTGATATAAATACTGTCATCCCTATTCAATTTTTGCTCATTTTGTGTAAAATATGTCCTTACAAATGGCATATATTTCATATCTTCCAGAAATTCCTCAAAGTTTCTGGTCCAATGAAGGTATGCTTCTCTGTTTTTCAGTGCTACTATGAAGTTTTCCTTATTTTTCTTTTTTTCAATCTATTCTTGAAGCTATGATCCTTACACTTATTTTTATCATATACATACATACATCTTCACTTTTATAATTGGAGCTATAAGTTCTTTTTTTTTTTTTTGAGACAGAGTCTCATTCTGTTGCCCTGGCTAGAGTGCCATGGCGTCAGCCTCGCTCACAGCAGCCTCCAACTCCTGGGCTCAAACGATCTTCCTGCCTCAGCCTCCCGAGTAGCTGGGACTACAGGCACACGCCACTGTGCCTGGCTAATTTTTTCTATATTCAGTTGTTTGGCTAATTTCTATTTATAGTAGAGACGGGGTCTCGCTCTTGCTCAGGCTGGTCTTGAACTCCTGAGCTCAAGCAATCCTCCCGCCTCGGCCTCCCAGAGTACTAGGATTACAGGCGTGAGCCACCGCACCCGGTCTATAAATTCTTAATTTTATTTTTTTCTCACTTTCTTCCAATTATTACTCCCCCTACAGTCTCATTTCCTGCAGCTTATTATAACTAAGTATAATTAATTTACAATTCCCTAACTGGGGAAAAAACTGGATACTTTAAGGAATGTAAGTAATTCGTACCATGGAAGACAATGTACAATTTAATTGTAAACAAATGAGCAGCTAATGCTTTGCCAAGTGATAAAATCTAATATCAAAAATAAAATGAAGTAGAAGTTAAATTTAAACATATAGCATTAAAATGTTTATTTATGCCTTGGAATTATATTGCAACATGTAGATGAGCAGATTATCTAAGTAGTCACCCATGTAAGGGTCTACACCTGACTAATTTACTAAACAAGCCAAAATAAATTAACGCAGTAAAATAAGATGATATGGAGTGATAATCGATGATGCAGAAATTTATAGAGGATTACTCAGAAAAATCCTGTAGGCATGCAGGTCTCCCAAAGTTCACTGATACAAAGTAAACAAGACAAAGTGTCTTTTGCAGCATCAGAATGATGCTGGTGTTTGGACAGTTCAAATAGGCTAACAGAACAAGCCTGAATGCAAAAGACACTTTAAAAAGTCATTGTGAAAAAACAAAGCAGAACCTTCTGACAGTGTAGATGAGAGAGGATTAGCTGCCCCAAACTGGTTAACGAATACATATTTTTCCTCTCAATACTTCTCTGTCAAACAATATGTGGTATAGCTCTATAATTTTTATTACACTTTTTTACTAACAAGGAGATGTAAATGTAAGCTATTTAAAGTGGAGATATTCTAAACATGTTCTTTTTTCGGCGGAGGGGCAGGGGTATGGGAAGAGGATTAATTTCTTCCAAATCTGCCCTGAAATTGGTACGGAGAAATAGGCATCAAAATTTCTGGCAAATACAATATGGGGAAAAAGCATATTTAGCCTAATAAATAGGGAAAATAATTGGTTAAATTAAATGACTATGGAAATATATTTCCTCAACAGTGTTGGAAGCACAGCGGTGGAAACACTCTGTCTTGGCCAGGGCACTAAGAAAGTATCGGACGTGAAACCATACCTCAGGGAATCAGTCTGATGAGACAGCAGGCCCCACGCTGGTCGAGTGCCTGTAATTTCATCTCCTTGTCAGTAATGGAAAACAATGAGGGAAGGAAGATTACAAAAAACACAAGGGCCCGTCCATCTTTCTGCATCTAACTCTATGGGGATGCTCTATTAGAATTACATAACAGTGAAATCTGGTCCGGGACGTGTAAGACAAATTATCTACGACCACGGTATTTTCCATGCTGCATCTGTGGACGTAAGTATAGTCCAGAATTCCAATTCTGAGTTTTGTCACACTTATAAAACATCCAGGAACACTGGATCAACTGAGTATGCCACCCCCACCCCAACCAAACGCACCAGAGGGGAGAAATCAGTTCCTTTTTCTTTTTACTTACAGGGAGTTTTTCCTCTCCAATATGAGCACTTGCTTACTTTTGTGGCTCTGTCATCAAGCAGGGTGACACAAAATGTTTGCCAAGAGAAGTCTAATTATTTTGACTGTTATTTTTTATTTCTTTGCTAACTTGTCTGAAACAGTGACAGAATCATAGAATGTGAATTTTGAACAGACACGAAAGGTTACAGAGTTCAACTCTACAGAGGCGAGTAATCATTTACATGGCCAAAGGTAGAGTGGTGCAAGCATGGCGCCGTGAGTCCTACTCCCAGTCCAGTGCTCTCTGCGCATCGCCCAGGTAGCTCTCGTCCACCACGCGCACAAAGCCATGACAGCGCCTGGTGCATACGGCTTCCAGGCACTCCCCGTTCCCAGTCATTACTCCAGAGAAACACTGCTAAGGACAGGTCAAGACGCGACTGGATGTGGCAAGCCGCCACTCCGTCCTCCTTCTCATGACAACCTACTAGTAAATAATGCATCCCTTCTGTAATTTATTTTCACATTTTCAAAGGTCAAAAGCAATCTTTATACTTATATGTGAAAGCACTAAAAAAAATCAAAACATTTATAATGTGGTTTTCTCCATGATCTCCCTAGGAAATAAAGTTTTGTAACATTTACTTGGTATCATATCGTAACATACTCTTAGCAGTGTATCTTTACTGCTTAGGTTAGAGATCTGATTGGTGATAATCTTTAAAAGGAGCTTACATATTCATTAATCTCTACTTTTTCTCTGAGAACTGCAGAAGAGTGCAGTTGACCAAACATCCCTGCAGAGAGTTGTCACGCCGGCTTCTAAGAGGCCTTAATATGCGACTGGCCAAGGTCAGGATCTGACCCTCAGCCTTGTAGCTTTAGAAACAGATTGGCATGCTGAGGACAGATCCATTTCTCTGGGGTGGGAGTCACAGTAACTAAGGTGACACGACCGATCTGCAAATCCAGAATAGCATTGACGTACAGCAAGAATTAGGTCTGGCCCAGAAACAGGAGCGTGTGCACCTGCGGCCCCGGCCCACTGCCTCAAGTCCGGTTCACTCATTTACGGTGAGAAACCACCGTCAGAGCCACCCGTGTATTTCAGAGGAATGAATAACGCATTCTCTTCCCATGAGCTAAGCTACATTAGACAGGAAAATAACCAGTAAAACGGAAGTCAGACTGGTAGGCCTGGAATCAGAACAAGGGAAGCCGGATTTGTGGAATGCTTAATGGCATCAAGCCTGTGTCTCCATCTGACGATAGGGATGTATACTAGCAAAGGGGCTGGAATCTTTAAGAGATTATTGGCTATAACCTGAGGCATCCATGTGGTGACTTCACCATGTGGTCAGAATACTCAGTGCACACTGATACAACTCTCTGTATCCATGTCTACGTTAGGGACAAAGGTTCCCTTGTCCCTAGACAGAAGGTGGATAGACACTTTCAAAATTTGTCAATATTTTTTTTCTATTTTCATTAATGATACCTCCTACACCCTCTTTGTGATACTCTCCCCTTCAATAAAATTACAGCCAAATCTTGCAATCTGAAAACTATTCAGACTTTTTAAGGTAAATTTATATATCTATGTAGTGCCCCATCAGGGTTTTAATTCTAAAGTTCAGCCTTTAGAAGGGCACTTATACAGCCTTTATTTCCAGGTTCTTGGGAGAATGTTGACAGTTCAGAGCTTTTTCACTATGTTAACCATGGAAGATTGCCATATAAAACCCCACTTAACCTTACTCTTAATATAAACTGCAATACCAAGAAATAAATATGTGAACAAAAGGAGACATTATTCCATTTTTCTGAGAATGCATTCTTCCACCATTCCTGAAGCAGAGGTTTTTCTATGACCCTTATATAAGAGGATGAGTGCCAGAGGACAGGGATTTCTGTTTTGTTCACTTATCAACTGTTCACTGATTTATCAACTGCCAAGAACAGCGTGATGGTCAATAAATATTTATTGAATGAATAAATGTATACAACCTACAATCTAAACCACATATTAAAAAAAATCAAAATTCAGCAAGCAAGACTCTAAAAGGACACACATTATCCTCTTCATGTCTCTAACTCAGTGTCCTACATTTCAATGCATCACTCTAAAACAAAAAAATTCTGCTGAAATAGGATAATAATTATAAAAATATACCACAGTTAATAAGATATTCAACAAATGTCTTTTGGCATTTATCAATTATTTCAAAATTCTTTTCATCTTTTTTCTTTCTGTGTTATCTCTAGATCAAAATTCTTTATCATTATAATTTTTATCTTTTTTCCAGAAATTTTATGCTTTAACACATTGACTGCCACACTAGAAAATAAATTTTTCCCTGGGGCCACATGTTTTATTATGAAAATAGAATTAAACCTTCAAAAACAGAATGATCCTAATATAATGAAAATTTTGTTATTTTTTATTATTTTCTGTGAATTATATGCAAAATAGTTCATGAGGTTCAAGGTAAAGAGACATGTGAGTAACATATGCTTCACGAGGCCCCAGGCTCAACACTAGCATGAGTTAAATACAACTCACGCAGCAGTTAATGTGTTAAACTTACACTTGAAAGAAAGCAGCAGCTGAGAATACATGTTTTAAAAAACAAGTGCAGAGTAAGGGTATTGGAAAGGCTTTACCTATGACTTTATTCTTCTTTCCATTTTTTATAGGTGTACAGAGCAAACTTCTAATGCACTGCTGGTTTACATTTCCTGTGTTTTCATTCTAAACAAAAAACCAAAACAGATAAAATGGTAGAGACTGATTTGTCCATTAGATGCTGTATAAACCATATGGCACATCTGAAAGCACTATATGTTCAATTTTTATTAGCTAGCGAACAATGGAGTGCAGAAAATGTACAAATTATAATGAAGTTGACATAAATACAATGTAAAACAATCAATCTTTACTTTATTAAAACATGATATCCCAGATTTCTTTTTTTCACAAACTTTCCAAGCAGTTTATAGTAGGTAAAATATTTATTCAGTATCTGCCACACTGGTGTGGTAGATGTCCCAAATAATTTAACAGACAGGACAGAATCCAAACACCACTTGGAATGCTACCTGTGACAGACCTGTCCTGCAGTAACACCACCGTTTCTACTGCCCACACTGCTAAAGTTATAAAAAGGTCTCCTAGACACCCAAATAACAAAATTAAGGCAGCTGCCTCAAAGTGCAATTCTTTTGTGAAATGAGAGAAAATACTAGAACTAAAAGTTTTCAATGTCTGAGAAACAGATCTTCATAGCTTTGCTGTCAAGACAAACAGATGCCCATTTTCCCACAGAGCTACTCACTATGGTAGATTACTAATTGTGTAAGTTCGAGCCACACAGAACTTAATTTTTACCAATAAAACAAGAACTCCAGCAATACTATCTAATGAATGCCACTGACATTAAGTAATGGTTAAATTACTTCAAAACTAGCATGATAGTAGATTAATACATGTTTTAAAAAAACTGAAAAAAATACAGAGAAAAATACCCAAGTATGGCTTTCAATACATGTTATCAGCTGTTTTATTTTCCTTCACCTGAGCAGGGAGAGCACAGATCTCTCCTGAGTAGCCAACTCTAGGGTCAGTCCTTAGTTGAAGGGTAACTCTAAGTACAGCCTTCTAGCTTCAAGTCTGAAACTGGGTTACTTACCGTCCAGGGAAACCTTTTGTCCTTACTGATGTCTGGGATATTAAGTGGTTCCATAGTATTTTTGACATACTGAGCATACATGTAATTGATTTTGTTTGCATCACGTTCCCTGTGAGAATAACAGATATGAGTTCTTTCTAACTACAGGCAAACAGTTAAATAAATGGTTAAGGAGAAACATACCAGTCTTAAATTATAAGGCAAAATATATATCTTATTTGGAAAATGCGGCTTTAAATATGTTTGATGATTTACAACTTTGGCAGTTCCTGTAATTTAAATGTTCTGAAAAGACAAAAACCCACAATATTTCAACAGTCTAAAACAAGTTTAAAACATGTTGTAAGTGGTCTTTTTATCAGTGTTAA
>NW_012147864.1:1818946-1826946 GCF_000956105.1 Propithecus coquereli
TTGCTCAGGCTGGTCTCGAACTCCTGACCTTGAGCGATCCACCCGCCTCGGCCTCCCAGAGTACTAGGATTACAGGCGTGAGCCACCGCGCCCGGCCCCAATACAACAATATTTTACATATTCCAAGACCAAGAGAAAAATCGAGTGGGCCTAGAAGAATTTTTTTAAGCTTTTCTCTTGAGTCTTTTTCCTTTCTCCTCTGTCTTTTCTTGTCTTATTTCCTCAACATCAGCTACCTCTCCACATTCTTCTGGTTTTTGGCTTTTAGATCCTTTATGATACTTTTTTAAATTAAAACTTAATCTTCCTCAAAAAATTTTTTTGAACTTACAATATCTTTACCAGACTTTTTCCAGTGTCTTGCTTAATAGATTGAGCATAAAAGATTAATCTGACGCCAGCGGGTAACTGTGCGTTCCCTGGTGAAAGTGATGCACTTGGCAGAGAGTGAGGGTGTGGAACTTGACTGCAACTGTGAGGATGTGCTTACCTTATTCATAAAACCACTAACTGAATAAATAGGAAAGCTTAATAATAGGAATTATTTCAAAATAAAATACAGTTGGCCCTCCATATCGTGGGTTCCACATTCTTGAATTTAACCAACCACAGATCAAAAATAATTCGAAGAAAAAAAACTGTAAAAAATAACAATTAAAAAATATAAATTTAAAAAACAATACAGTATGGCAACTATTTCACATGGCACTTGCATTGCATTAAGTATTATATTAATACGTAATCTAGAAATGATTTAAAGTATATGGGAGGTATGTGTAGGTTATTGGCAAGTACTATGCCATTTCATGCAAGGGACTTTAGCATCCATGGATTTTGGTATCTGTGGGGGGTTGTGGAACCAACGCCCCAAGGATACCAAGGGACAACTGTATATATCTCAGGAAAAATGTCTGCTCGTTCTGAGTTTCTAAAGTTTCAATGTTTTTCCTGTCTTCTGTCTTTCGCACCCAACCTGCCCAAGGTGGTTCTCGGGACAATGGTTTCATGTGGTGGTGCTGAGAACTAGTGATTCCACGAAGATTCCTAAATTCTGTGGCTTCATTCCTGGCCAAGCTATTTCAGTCTTCCCTTTCTTTGCTGTACATTTTAGTTTAGGTGTAATTTGGTCAAATCAGGTACTAACCACTTCTCCAGTACTATGTATAAGTTAAAAAGAATGAAAAGGAAATGACACAATAGTGACATAGGAGTAAATGAACTTGAATATTTCTCGAGACTAGACTGATAGTCTGTGGCCAATTACTGGACACATCAGATCTGATACACTCCTAGGGCCCTATTTCATGCAGATTATCTGGGTGACATTCAAGAAAAGCTTATGAGATAAGTGTAGGTTTTAGGTTAATGAAACAACGTTTAAAACCACAAATATAAGACAGCAACAACCTAGAGAAAAGAAAATAAGCAGCAGCTATGGTCAAAATAAGAAAAATGAAGAGCTGGCCACCGGGAGAAAGAAGTACATTGAAGAAGTGAGCACCCTTTTAAAATGATAATTAATATTAATAACTATTATTATTCTTATCACCATCATTATGTTAACAGCTGGAGCCAGAAGGAACCCAAACTTGTCAAACTCAAACTTGGTTAAGCAACTCGTTAGAGAACATCAAACCAGTCTTACAGGAGTTGACATAGAGAAGCGGAAGTACAACAATTACTTGTAAATCAACAAATACCTGATACCTTACCTAATTCCCTAAACAATTTTAAGTTTTCCTGATGGCCGCTTCAGTGAAAAAGGAGTATCAGAATTATTAAAGTTACAGGATACCATGTTTATTTCTTATTCTAGAAGAAATGTTGATAAACTCCAGTTCCTGTATTCAGTAAACACAGATCGAGCACCTGCTCCGTGAGAGGCACCCCTGATGCCACGTGGGAGGTCAGGCACTGTCCTGAGCGGCTGAGAAGGCAGCAGAGGGCTGCCCCAGAATGAACGGTGTTTTAGTTACGTGTGCTGCTGAGGCAGAGTCTAGTGCAGAGGCTGCCGGTTGTCCTTCAGTAACTCTTCTCTCCTTCGCTTTGGACACATGGCTACCCCGAATGAAGGCTACATTTCTCAGCCACCCTAGTGGCTTAGTATTGCCCTGTGACTAAGTTCTAGTCGACAGGATATAAGATGAAATGTGTGTGTCAGCTTCTAGAAGCCTTACCTAAGAGACAGCTGATTCTTACTCTCTGCCCCTTCCTTCCCCATCCTCCAGCCTATGGTTTGAAACACGGACATGGCGGCTGAAGCTGCACCTGTGATCCTGAAGTAAAGGCCCACACCCGGAGACGCAAGGTAGACAGCCCAAAGGTGACGAGGTCCCCGAGGCCTTTGTGCAGCAGATCTGTAACACCAACCCTGAGCCGCCCACCTCTGGGCTTCTACAGGAATAATTATACTGCATTTTTGCTTAAGCTATTTTTATTTTGGGTTTTCATGATGCAGTCAAGCCTAATCCCAATTAATACAGTTAGTAACATTGCCAGCACCACACGTGTGTAGAAGATGGACAGACAGAACCTAAATGGAATCGATTAGGGAAGAGACGGCATTAGAAAAATGCATAAAAGACTGGCTAAGATTTTTAAAAGGGAAGAAAGACATTAGGAGGGAAAGAGAGGGTATTCCAGGCAGGAAAAAATAAAAAAATATAAAACACACTGCTGACACGGAAGAGAGTTCTATGCATATTTAGATAATACTAAATAGTTACAGATTGTCAAGAATAAAGTGACAATTTCAGGCTGTAAATGTCAGGCTAGGACAGATGTTGGAAGATTTTGAAAGTGTAATACAAAAAATATGGATCTCATTCTTTAAATAACAGGAATATTATGATGGCCTTGAGAATGTGCCTCTCGGAGCTCCAAGTGCAGGAGAGGAGCTGACTAGTGTCTCAAGTTGCTGTGCTCTGGAAGCCATTGCCATGTTTGCACCAAGGCCACACCTCCCAGGGCTGCTCCTAGAAAAAGACCAGGCAAATCAGGGATACTAAGGTGGGCCTAATCCTCAGAGACCCAGGATTCTTCTGATAAGAAACTTTGATTAGAGGACTCCCCAGCAGCCGTGTCAACCTTCCTTAGAACTGATCAGCTGGCTAAGACACTTTCACTCAACCTTCCTTCCTTCTTTCCCCCTCTCCTTCACCCTCGGTCAGACTTTCATGTTAGTCTGATGGCTCTCCTAACCGCTCTCCTGGCTCCTTCCCAACTACTACAGGGTGTTTCCTCTAATAAATCTCTGCATATTAAATCTACTTCTCAGAAGACTTGGGCTAGCTCACACACTTAAGGCTTTTTGCAGAGGTATCAATGGACTTGCACATGAGTGCATTCCTGAGAAAACAGAGTTAGGTAAATGGAGCTTGGAAAGACAGAAATTTCTGCACTTTAAAATTAAATGGGAATCACTGCAGGCTGATGTAAATCAAAGAATGACAAACACATCAAAGAGACACAGAAATAATAGCTAACATTTACTGAATACTTATTACATGCCAGAAATTTTCTGAAGCATTTTATATGCATTAATCTCATTTAGTGCTTACAACAATCCCACAACCATTGCAGATGAAGAAACTGAGGCTTTGTTGTAAATAATTTATACAAAGTCCTAATGCTGGAACTTAAATCTAAATACAATCAGTCCAATTTCTACATTCTTCTACTCTTTATCCACAGTTTTTTCAAGTAGTAGTCTTTACTTACTTATGCTTTCTAATACGATATTAAGTATTAACTAATATATATTCCAAGAAAGTGAGATTAAAGGATTAATTCTATGTATTTGTTATTTTGTACATTAATGTGCATAAATTATGCATAAAATGTACATTTATAAATGAACATAAAGTTAACTAGTATATGGAATTATAGCACTAAAATACCTATTTCTCAAAATAAAGAGCTAACATGAACTATATAACATCATACTCATTTTTTCCTTCTAGAGTGACTCTTTGAACTGAAACACAGAAACTCTAAAACTTCCCAGCATCTGGACATGATCCTCCTTCAGAAATTCCTGGGCAACCCAGTTCCCAAGAGCTTACTAAGTTTTTATTCCACTTATGATTCTAATAATATGTTCACTCTGACGACTTTTTAGCTTTACAATTAACATTTCAAAACTATCTTCAGTATATTATTTCCATTTCTAAAAATAATTAGTGGATTGGTTAGAAAACATCCCAAATGAGCCATGCTCTTCAATTAATAAAGACATCTTCCATTTTTCCTACACAGAGGAAACACGGCATTCATCAGAAACAAATCAAATATATCATCAGAAACAAATCAAATATATACCAAGACTTTGCCTTTTTTTCCAATGCATAGTTACCAGCAGAGGTCACTATTACATCAAGTCGCTGGATTTGTCCAGCTACCACTAAAAGAAATTAGAGGACCTGGCTGAATTTATAATAAAGATCAAGATGCTAACACATAAAGTATGATTACACAGATATATGCTGCTGCACAAATATTAAAAGGTAAATGTACTTTTAGTATGTATTATCGTTTTGATTTTCCTATTCTCCTATGAAGACAAAGGTAAATATATAAATACAGATGCATATACTTATATTTTTATATATAGTAACTCATTACTTATCAAGCCAGAAAGTGAAATATACAAATATTCACATGTATTATCCAGAAAAAGTTTCTAAGACATTCTTTTCAAAAAGGAAAAAAGATGTCACAGCATCATAAAATCAAAATAATATACATTAATGCTCTTCCTCAGGATAAGAAACTTCATAACCAAGCTAGGCAGTATAGGCTGTTGCCAACAGTTAAGAGAAACCACACACACCAAGACCTGTGCATGTTATTATTATATTATCACACATTTTAAAAAGATTCAATACTAACTAAAACAATGTCAAATATGCTAGAAAATACAATGGCACGGGGCTAAGGAAGGAAAAGGCATGAAGATGGGACAGCCTTTGGCTCATCATGACCAGCAAGGCCAAGAGGGAAATAAAGGTTAACTATCCAGTATGACCACGTGAGCCAAAAACTCCAGGACAGCAGGAAAGTCTGTGGTTAGAGAAACCGTGGTTTATCTGCCCTGACTACCTACCCCATGCCCAAGTCAGAGGTCAAGGCTTAAGTCAGGTGTGCCTTCTGAGCCAAATGAATTCCCATCTGCCCCATGTTACTTCCCCACCCCTTTGCTAATTCCCAAAATTCTTTTAATAGAAGAAAAGGCCATTCATTGTATCATGTGGTTAAAATAATATCTAGTAATAATGAGTTTTGATTTAAATACGAACACTTAACAAATTAACAACTTTAAGTCACTGTGGTCAACATGTCTCCTTCTTGATAGGGGAAGACTTAAGAGGACAGGAAAGGTGACAAAAGACAAGAAGGGACACAGGAAAGAGTACATAGAGGGCTCTCCAGTAGCGAGTAGAGCAGTGGTGACCAGAGGCTGGGGCAGGGCGGGGAGGGGGAGGTAGACGTTCGGCATAATGACAGTTAGATAGGAGGAATAAATCCCAGACATCTATTGAATGCAGGGTGACTAGAGTTAATGACGATACACTGTATTCTTGAAACACATAAAGAGAGTAGATGTTGAGTACGCTTGAGCACAAAAATAACTGTGTGAAGTAATGCATTTGTTAATTAGCTAGAGTTAACCATTCTACTATTTCTATGTACTTTGAAACATCATGTTGTACGTGATAAATACAGTATTATCTTTGAAATTTTTTTTATTTTTTAGAAAGAGGCTATGGCAGGGCAGAAGACAGCTTCTGCACAATGATCTCTGGGGTCGCCTTATTTAAGAGGATCAGAAAAAACACAGTCTGTGCACGTAAGTATTTTGTTCTTGTAGCTGCAAACTCAGGCAGTTCTGCTTTAGATGATCTATAGGGATGATTTTTGTTTCCCACTTTTTATTATAAATATTTTCTTCCAATTGTTTATGATGAACTGTTTCAACATATACAGAAAGGGTAAAGGGAAAATGAAAGCTGAAATGAATATCCTACTGTTAGAGTCAACAATTTTAAATGTTCTGTGACATTTGCTTTATCTATAGATATATGTGTGGATATATTTATTTAAATATACTTATTTTTCTTCGGCTGAACCATTTTAAAGTAAGTTACAGACACCATTATACTTTGTCCCAAAATACTTCAATATGATCTCCTAAAAATAAGAACATTCTCTTATGAACAACATCTTCCTAATTCCAAAGAAAAATAACAATAATTCTCCATAACCATCTGGTATCCGGTCCATATGCAAATTTCCAAATGTACCCAAAAATGTCTTTGATAGCTGTTTTAACAGTGATCTAATCAATGTTCAAGTATTGCATTTGGCTACTAGGTCTCCAAGAACAAATAGCCTTCATCCATTTTATACAATGACACTGACTTTTTGAAACGACCCGGCCATTTATCTTATAAAATGTTCTGTAGTCCAGATGTGCACAGAGATTATTTTTAAAGCACCACCACCAAGGAGCTTATACTAGTTACTGAAGATCATACTGTGATACTACTCACTATGTGAAATAATTCTCTCATAGGTCAACTGTACTGAAAAAATATCTGAAACTTGAATATAAAATAGTAAAGTTAAGACGATGTTCTATTTCCACCTGAGGCTTTTAGATTTAGTATCAGTAAGGAATAAAATAATTGGAAACAAATGAACAATAAAAATGTGATACACTGCATTATGCCCAAGTATTCCTGACACTTCATCCTAGCAGATTTATTTCTTAGAATATTCTATCACTTATTCTATTACTTAGTTTTTTTGCTAAGGATGAAAAAAGGAAAATGAGGATAAACACTTGGTAGTTTACTCTAAACTCATTTCAAAATCCTTCAGAAAGCACATGTAAATTTGGGACAATAACATCTATAACCTCCATCATGTGAATACTTTATATTGTTTCTGAGTAACAATTAACAAGAAAACACAAATTTAAAAACAATGAAAAGTGCAGTGGCAATCTGATCTGATTCCAGCCACAGGAGGCACGTGTGTTGGTTCGATCGGGACCACAGGCCTCCTTTTGTTATCAGTTACAGCCTCATGGCTCATTCCAAATCAGAACAGACTTAACAGGAAAGTCTGTTCAGAAGCCTATCACATTTCCAGAAGGGTCCAAAATGTAATGAAAAAACATAATTGAAATATAGAACTTCTGGGTCTTCAAAAGAAAGCAGTTCACAAAAATAGTGTACTAAGCCTTACACTAATTGCAACACCATACACTATATGAAATAATTCTTCAATAGGTCAACTATAGTGCAAAAAACCCTAGAACTTATAACATCAAATAGTATTTTCACAAATAAAATTATCTGTGGGGAAAAAATAACCTGTAGCTTATATGTCTCAAGTCAAACTGGTCATGAAATAACTATTTAGCCAATATTATATACTTATGATAAAGACAAATAGTAAGTTCTTTTACCTTGTTAAAGTATCAGATGATTTTTCTAATTCTTCACACTCCATGTGAAACACACTGGAAAAAGAATCCTGAAAACAGAGTGACAACACAGACTGAGAAATAAGTTTGACAAGGTATCAAAACCACCTTGATACAGATATGTGTCCTATGGAATCGACTAATGACTCCAATACTTGTAATATATTTTTACTTTCTTTCAAACAAAACTGACCCAATTACTCATTTCATAACATCCGCAAAGCTGTTTCTGATTATTAAAGGCTTTGTTCGTATCATTGCTGATCTTCACTTGCAAGAATGCTTCTTTGAGTACTATTTGGGGTTTTTCTCCTATCAGGTATTAATGAATATATTAGTTTCAAAATTTCTCTATGCTCATTGAAAATTCTCAAGTTTTGGCTTTTAAACATATATCAATTGCTGTTGTTAAATCCCAGGTAAATGCCTTCTTAAAAAGATGTGTTCATCCAGTAATATTCACAAGATCATTAAAATAATTGTGAAGATTTTAGCAACATAGAGAAAT
>NW_012147864.1:1831536-1832260 GCF_000956105.1 Propithecus coquereli
AATAAATAAAAATTTCTATATTCTCTTTAGTAATCAGACTTACCTGATTTCTCTTATTCTCCAGCAGTGAAGTCTCATAGAGTTGAGCGTTGTGAAGAACAATACCACAAAATGCCAAATAAGCAGCAAAGTCCTAGAAAACAGGTAAGAAAATAGATATCCAAAATATTTACAGTTAGAAAGCCAGAAGTTTAGATGTTTGTTCTGCATAAAATTAGAATGATATGAACTAAGCTAAATGGTACAACTGGAAGCCAAGTGTTAGCGTGGTCTCCTAAGGTCATGCGTTAGGTATAAATTAATAAGGAGAAAGGAGAGGGACTAAGATAACAACCTCTTTATATCATATGAAATTGCAATTCATGCTATGAAAAGTTTGGTGTAGCCTCTGCATGATATTAAGACTTGGATCTATGCTGAATTATATAAATAGCTTGTAACTTACTACCATGGCAAATGAAAGCTCACGTACTTGTTAAGAGAATATTGGCAATAAAAACATACAGTTATATATCATATAAAGTTGCACATATTAGTTTAAATATGATCTATTATTTTCATTATACTATACTAAGGTGATGTGCTCACAATATATTAATTATTGATTACAATAATTCTTTTTTTTTTTTTTTTTTTTGAGACAGAGTCTCACTGTGTTGCCCGGGCTAGAGTGCCGTGGCGTCAGCCTAGCTCACGTACTTGTTAAGAGAATATTGGCAATAAA
>NW_012147864.1:1832310-1836309 GCF_000956105.1 Propithecus coquereli
GAAATTAAATTAAAAAGCAGAATAGCATATTGTAGCCATCCTCTATTTACAACTGAAGAAAGAATTGGGAGAAAACAGAAACAAAGCAATGACAGTTTAATTTGGGGATGGAAGAACTCAGGACATTTTTTTTCTTGCTTATATTTTGATTTTTGCTCATGTTGTTGAAATATTTTTAGTCATCAATAATTGTATAACATAAATGAACATTAAGTCACAAGTGCTTTTCTAAATCCAACAACTTAAGTTGTCAGTGAGCAAAAGATCTTAATGGGCATATGGTTAAGCTATGCTTCAAAGCACCGACTGATCCAAATCATGCTACCATAACAGGGGTTAACAGGTAGAAGCATGCATTGAATGTTAATTAAAGTGATATTTAAGTTGTCTAAACAAGGAGTGCCTCAGGTATAACTTTCAAAAATTAAATGTGAAAGAGGTCACAGAGCAAAAATGATAAATTGACATATTGCATTAACAAATTCTGACCTGAACTTTAAAGGATAGCTACTATCTTGTAATCACCTCTGTATTAAGGATTTTATAACTGATTGAAAATGAATGATGATATAGTATCTATGAAAGTATTGATTATCTCTTAACACAGTGAATTCTCATTTGATATCATATTAATGAGAATTTTGTATTAACCAAAACATCCACCTGACCACAGATACACACACGAAATAGTTGAGATGTTGGGTCATACAGTACAATCTTTATAGCTAAACTATTTAAAATTTCTTAATATAAAGTAAGCACTGAATACCTTTTATTATTCTACTTCTCCCCAAAACATCACTTCAGACATCATATACGGGTTATAACTGACCTATATAAATGGCAGTCCCCATTCTCTTTCCTGTTAATTCACAAATTAACCACCTATTCTTAGGGACTAGAGGAAAAAGAAAACAAAACAACTACATCAAGAAGAAATACTCCAGAAGCAGTGGTCATAGGTTGAGAAGGGAAAGAAATTGCATAAAGGAAAACTGCTAATGCCAGGGGCCCTGAATCTAATGGCAAACTCAAGACAGTCGGCCTGTCTGTAAGTGACCAGCACTCTCTGACAACACACCACCTTTCCCCACACACCTGAAAATGTTCCCTCACGTTACAAATCAATGGACTGAAATCTACGAATTAGAACAGTTTAGTGGTTTTCCACTGTTGGCAAAGGATATGGGCACCTTTAGTAATATTGCCTCTACTGGGCTACACCTTCTGGTTTCTAAACAACTTCTGGTAAAAAGAAATTTTTATACCCAACCTATTCAGAACTGGGGGTGGGGGTCTACTTGTTCAAAGCAACCACTTGTTCAAAGGAACCACTGTTCCTGACCGGCAAAAAGTCAGCACACTGTAACGACAATGTGTTTTTCCATCAGGACAGCATGGCCATTGATGGCAGCAGCACACAGACATTCCCATGCTAACTATTTGGGGGTGGGGGGAACAGACAGAGGTGAAGGGGGCATCGAAGGCACCTTCATCCCCATCTCTCTTCAACCTGAATGGCTTTTATACATATATATGTGTATATATACATATATACACATATACACATATATATGTACATAAAAAATACATACACAGGTGGGTTTGAGAGAGGGTTCTGAGGCCAAAACGAGGTTAAAAGCAGCACTTACAGGAATATACATTTCTGCCTTTCTAAAAATAGAAAAGTCATACTCTGTACTCACGGAGCAATCTTCATCCACTATGAAAATGGTGCATTTCTGCACCTGCATGAAAGAGATAATAGTGGCAGCTATTTTCTTCAGAATCACTTCTAATGATTGTTGTTCTTCAAAAATTAAGCTAGCAAGGTCAAGCAGCACCTAGACAAAAACATTAAGAGCTTATTATTTAGTAATTGTTTGTAATTATTAAAGCATAATGATTTATATGGGTTATAAATTGTTTATATAATCTAGCAGGTTATGACCAAGTCTGCCTTTAAGTATTAAATACATCTCTGCTTATTAATAAAATTCCCTATTGATTGTTAATATAGTTAGTATGGTTGTTGAGGTCACAGGCTCTGAAGCCAGAGTAATCAGTTTTTAATCCTGACTTCCTTTCCTGCTAACTTTGTGACCTAGGGCAAGTTTCTTGAACGTGGGATATTAGTAGTAACAAAATCATAGGGCTGTTGAGAGGATTAAACAGGTTGGTATTTACAAAGCCATGTTAAACATGTGATACATAATACACACTATCAATGTTGTTGTTCCAAACTTCTGAGATCAATATCTGCCAACATTATTAATATTTTTACAGAGAGTAGTAAATATTATGTAAAATTTTAAGAGTTTCCATTGTCTTTTTTCTGGTAATTTCTCTTTCCTCTAAACCCCGTAACATTTCCTCTAACCCCCCAAAGCCTTTCTATGATGAAGGGGAGAAAGGGTGTTAGAGAAAACGTACTGGAGGTTACACTATCCTAGCTGAGGTCTGAAAGGTGAGATGGAATCATTCCAGTGAAGGGGGGAGGGGAAATATTTCAGGCAACAGTATTAGAATTGAGGGAAAGTAGCGTACTGAAAGTTCCGATCAAGCCTTATGGGGGCACAGAATATAAAAACTGCAAGATGAGACTGCACAGTTAAGCAGAGCGAGAACCCGAGAAGCCCCATGCGTCTTCTGAAGCAGCGTGGACTGCGACGCGCTCCAGTGACCACGTCTGCATTTGTAAAAACAGGGCTGGACGAAGGGCGGCGAGGACGGAGCAGGGGGAGCATCGGGTACATAGCAGCTGAAGGGCCAGTATCTCATCACCACCAGTTCTCACAGGGAAAACAGAGGGTGGATATGATGAATTATCAAAGAAATAATAAAAAAAGAAATCCATAGACCAAAAGGGCTTGCTTAAGTCTTCAGACAGAAAGGGATGAGCCGACGTCCTGGCACCAGCATGACGAATGAAGAAAGAGTCTACTGTGAAATTAAGTTACAAAAGCAAAGATAAAAAATCTGAAAAGCTTATAGACAAATACACAAAATATATATATTATATAATATAAAAAAGTATCATATAATTGTCATGTTGTGTATTTATACATATTATAGTGATATATTTAAAATATCTACAAAAGAGCCAAGAACTGGAACAACGTGGATGCACATTAGAAGACAAAGAACTACCTTTAAATTCTGAGAAACTGATTTGCAGTTTAGAATTTTATACCCAGCCATAGAGGGAGGCTGGTACAGCAGGTGTTTGCGTCCACACAAGGACTCAGAATGCTCACCTCGCCAATCCCTTTCATAAGTAGTTAACAGAGAATGTGTTGCAAGAAAACAAGGAAGTCAACTGAGAAAGAAGTATAGTTAGGGGTTCCAGAAAATAATGGAATCTTTCCAAGAAAGCAGTGAAGAAAAGTTCTATGACACCTGTGGAGAAGGCACAGGGCTAAACAGTTTATCTTGGAAGAGGCAAAGTGGAGAACCTCAATTTGGACACCTCCAAGAAAAAAAGACACTCAAAAGAATGCCTGATATCATGGAGAGTTTCGGGAGAAACCTGAGAACACGAGGCTACACCAGAGAAAACAGTTCAAGGAAAAAGAAAGAAACTCAGAAACATTGGGAAAAACTAAAAGCTATATAACAAAGGTAATATGAACAACATGTATGTAATCATAGTATTTATAAATACTTTGTTTTAAACTTCCACTTTAGAATTAACCTAGACAAAGCTTAAGAAAGGTTCGTGATGGTTGTAAGCACAACACACGTTACCCACGTGGGCAACGCAAAAGAACGGGAGAGCAGAGTTAAGGAGCAGTTGGGAAGGAGAGACGAAGGGAACAGGGACACCAAGATGCTCTGATAAAGTACGGAATCAAGAGTCATGTCCATTGCTGACAGACCAAGAACAAAACCATTAAGTAACATCACAAATGCAACCCACACAGTAATTTAAAACAGTGATACAATTTGACAGTGGTAGGATAACAGTAATGGCAAGTAAGGGACAGTGAAAGTCAAATA
>NW_012147864.1:1837364-1852956 GCF_000956105.1 Propithecus coquereli
GCTGGTTTCGAACTCCTGAGCTCAAACAATCCGCCCGCCTCGGCCTCCCAGAGAGCTAGGATTACAGGCGTGAGCCACCGCACCCGGCCTTGATTACAATAATTCTTTAGATGGCATACCTTATTCACAATTATGGATTTATTTTGCCAAGATGTGACAGAGCCTAAACATTGCAAGTCAACTCAAGAGGGGTTTACGTGAATGGACTATAACATAATGATGGAATATAGAACCTATCTAAGAACGATGTTTTCCCACCAAATACTCTCAGGTGTCATTAACAGAACAGGAGGCTAAATGTCTATTACTGTGATTTTAAAACATACTTGCTATGTTCTAAAGCAATTAAAATAGAGTAACTAACATAGGTACCAATCTAGCCGATAGCACTGAGATAAAAATAACTTATTTGAATGCCTTCCAAATTCAAAAGCTCCTATTAATATTCAGCTGAACAACATAAGTATCAATGGGTTTGGAATAGGAAGAATTCAGCGGGCTATGATATACATAAAATTGCATATTCAATGGAAGAAATAATAAAACTTAGCCACAGAATGAAGTTATAAACTGGTTTAAGAGCTTTCATCCTTAAATGGGAAGCCTGTCAATGTGGCATGCGGAAGGTATTCCTTCGGAGCTGAATGAGAAGAGTAATAAAGTGATGCTGACTGCTGCTCTTTCTGAAGCTAAATTCACATCATCCAGCCCGAATTCACACCTCGGCGCCCCACTGTCTGTGTGCAAAGCTTATAAAACATTCGGAAATTTGCTTCGGCAAGAGGCAATTCCAATTTTTAGCCAACCAGAAGTGCTGAACTTGGAGCAGGACTTTTATGGGTTTTACTCAAGGTTGGATCTCTATAGCAGTGATGAAAGGTAAATGAGACAGTTAAAACACCATAGGTCACGCTCTGTGTGGCCCCAGTGCGCACAGCCCAGCGGAGCTTGGCAGCATAGCGAGGAGGGAATTCGGGCGCTTCTGCTGACTGAAGAACACAGATACTCACAGGCAAATCAGCATTGTATTCAGCCTAAGACACACCTATGAGCACTGCAGACCATTTTTAGCCACGTTGTGTTTTTTTTTTTGTGATCAACGATTCCAGCACCAGCTAATCACAGAGGTCTAGACACTACAGAGAGACAGCAGCTTCCTAAACTGGCATCGTGCCAGATACAGGTTTCGGTACCTTCTCATCTTTTTCGGTGAATGTCCCACCATTGCCCGATTTCTTGTTGATGGCCTGGGCTACGCCAACCACCTGGGGTAAGGAGAGAAAAGTGACAAGTTTTTCACTGACTGAAATTACTGGTATAAATTCACCAAAGTGTGTTTACATAAGATATTCTACATGAGCTTTAAAATAATAACAGGCTACAAAACCCCTCAGCATTTGAACTAGTTCTGGATCATTTACTACATTCTTTTTTCCTAATAAGAATTCAAATGTTTTCAATTTCTTAGGGCTCAAACTATATTGGGTTCTGTGATTTCACCCTACACTTTGAGTAACATTGTTAGCAATCACATTTAAAGTGAATATTTTCCATAGTTTTTGAATATAAACAACACATTTTGAGTATATTTCAAATAAAGCATATAATAAAATGAACATTTTATATTGGTTTTAAATATAATATTTCAAAAGGGTTAAATTCTTTTTACTAAAAATGCAACAGGACCAAGTGGCCAATCACAGAAGGAATGCAAGAGGATCATCAGGGTGAAAATAATTTAGTGCAGGGATGCAGTCCAACTGCTTCTGAGACTTTTGCCCTTGAAACTTCTTTTACCTTTGACAGACTTATTTTTGGGAAAAGAAATTACTGAAAAATCAAAACAGGAATTAACAGGCTGAGCCTTATTTCAAATAGATCAGAAGACACTTGGAAGTGTATTTTACTTACCCTTTAGTTTTAATTTCATTTTGAGTTATTACCTTAGTCTTATAAAGACCTTCAACTTACTTTTGCCTCTTTATTAATTATAAATTCTACTCTTTTGTTGCTTCTGCAATTCAATGTCAGTAAAATAAGCTATTATCCCCTAACTGGTTATGCTTTAGGAATATGCAGTCCTTCCTTTTGTGTGGATGGTTCATCCCTGTTTCTCAGCTTACTCTAGTCTCTTAGTTTTAGTAAAAGGATGTGCAATTGCCCTCTAGGATAACAGAACAGGAAGGGAAAATAGTAGTTTTCTAGTCTTCTTAACACCTTTCCCTTTTTTCCCCCTGCCAGAATAAAGGGAGGTTAAAGAATTTTTTTAAAAAGCAGAATTATCCAGTTATCCTATGCCTTTGTATTTCCCTCAGTTCAACTCTCTCTCATATTTGTATACTCTTTAGCTCTTGAAAATAGCTAACAGATTTCTAGATGCTCCAACCTCAATGACTAAATGTCTGGGAAAGCTTTTGCCCAAGGCCAGAAATGTCTGGATTGTAGCTAGGCATGTTCACTTGAATGTAACTGATGAGAACCACCTGAAGGTCGCTGGGGTCTAATACAGAATAGTGTAAGTATAGCTTAGTTATTTCAAGCATTTATATATTCATTCATTCATTCATCCACTCACACCACAAATATGGAAGTGCCTACTATGTAGCAAAGAGTGACACAAACTGGGGAAAAGACCACCCTGGGGAGCTCAGAAGCAGGAATGAGTGACATGTGAGCACAGGCTGGCCGCACAGCGGGAGGGCGTGACTGGAGGCTGTGGATTCTAACGGCACTGAGAGGGCACCTAATGTGAGTAAGAGAAGGCTGCTCAGAAATAAAGACATTTAAATTTTTCTTTTTATTTAATAAATGGCTTTAACTTTTCTAAAAAGACTTAAACTTTAAATCCTCATTTTAAGGAAGATACAGATACAGAACCTGCCAGGCAAAACTCTGATAATTACGCAGCGCAAACTGTATGCTGACAGGCTTTCTATGCTTGTGGCTGTGTGAAGCAATGCATGAGGCAAGAACGCAGAGAAAGCTCCTGCTCACTCAAAAATATAAAGACACAAAAAACCAGCTGCTTATTAAATAACCAATACTCAAACTATATTAACATTTTAGTTCATCATTTTATCACCATAAACTGACAGTGAGACGATAGTTTTTTCAAAGTCTTAAAAGAAATAAAATCAGCTGCACAATGTATTTTCTGAAGTCAAGAGTGGTAACAGTAATCACGCTGCTTAGATGAGGTCACTGAGGAAGCTTGAAAATGATGTCAAGGTCACTGTGGTCCATGGCTGCTGGCCATGGATGCTCTCAACCTACTCAGTGATCTGTAAACTGGGTGACTGAATGATGATTTGGGATCGTACAGAAGAGTTGGAAGAGATGAGGATATAAAATGTTTTATGTGTGGGACAGAAAGCATCAAACCCTACTAGCAAAGCAACAAAATACGGCCTATTCTGGTGGGTCTGCAGCATCTTCCATTGCAGCAGAAGAGGACTTAAAACAAGGCTTCTGGCCAGGCGTGGTGGCTCACACCTCTAATCCTAGCACTCTGGGAGGCTGAGGTGGGAGGATCTCAAGCCCAGGAGTTTGAGGTTGCTGTAAGCTACCATGATACCACTGTAGCTGAGGTAATACAACCAGACTCTGTCTCAAAAACAAAACAAAACAAAAACAAAAAAGCAAGCCTTCTTCAGTAGACATGGGGAAGGTCCTTAGAGCTCTCCCTTTATTAAAACCTGTATGACAACATTAACTTAAAATTTAATCTGGAAGATTTATACTCAGGAATATTTATAGGGTAAGTATTATTTCTAACGGTGGGCTGAAAAGTGTTCTCTGTATAAAAGAACAATGTCTCTGAAATCATACTAAACATATGTCATTATTCACAACCTTCAACCCACACAAGTGTTTGTGCAGTTCAATAACTGTATTTTTCATTTCTAGAATTTCTATTTAGTTCTTTTTTCAAGCCTATCTATTCTTCTTTTCCTTCTTCCTTTAAATACCAGTGCCTGTTCTCCTTCATCTCTTTGAATGTACTTAATTTTGACTGTAAGTTCATCCTCAGCAGGGACTGTTTCCCACGAGAGTCCCCTGTTCCAAGTAACGCCGTGTCCATGAATGGTGATTCCCTGTTTGTCTTTACACCGCACTGGTGGTGGGAATTTGGACGCCCCACATGTGTGTAGCACAAGTGTGTGTTTTCATGGTTAACGCCTGTCTCTTCTTTCTCTCGACTCCAGGCAAAAGGCAAGCTTCCCTGCTGCTTCTCCTGGCTGCCGGTGAAGTTTTGCTAGGCCCAGTTTCCTGGGTGGACCATTGACAGACAGATCTAGGTTTTCCCTGGGTGTAGTTTCAGCTTTCCCTGCCTCACACCACACCTGCAGAGTGGGCTCATCCCGCGGCCTGCAGCTATTATCCTCAGACGTTAATCACACTACATGCATCTCAGACCTCTGTGAGCCCATTTGGCTTTTGGTCGCTCCCTTTTCTTACTCTGGGTTCCCCTCTTTGTTTCTGGCACCTGGGATTTTCCCTTTCTTGAGCTCAGCTGTGTATTTTTAAAACTGTTTCTGGTGACATTTTGTCTTCTACTTGTTTACAGAACAGGGGTGGTATTCTCCATCTGTTCAGTCTGTAGAAGTCTTGTTCATAGGCTTCAAAACCTTCCTTGAATATCCCCTAAACACTAGGTCTTCACTATATTTAATTTTTTTCCTCCAGCATTAAAGTAAGATATTTACCATTAGGAAACTTCACAGAATGAGGACTTCCAAGAATGAATTTTTCATCTTTTCTGGTAACCAATTATTTCTCTATTTTTTTTCTTTTTGTTTTGAAACATGGTCTTGCTCTGTTGCCCAGGCTAGAATGCAGTGGCATCATCATCACTCACTGTAACCTCAAATTTCTGGGATCAAGAGATCCTCCTGCCTCAGCCTCTTGAGTAGCTGGGACTATAGGCATGCGTCGCTATGCCCAGCTAATTTTTCTGTTGTTTTTTTTCTTTGTAGAAATGGGGTCTTGCTATGTTGCTCGGGCTGGGCTTGAACTCCTGGCCTCAAGCAATCCTCTTGCCTTGGCCTCCCAAAGTGCTAGGATTACAGGCATGAGCCACCATGCCTTAGATATTAGAGATTAATTTGTTTAATAATTGTTGAATACAATTATTATTAAAAAAAAAAAAACGAGCAAGTTCTCTTAAGAGACGAGGAAAATATAGTTAGCCCTCTGTGTCTATGATTGAAGATATTTGGAAAAAACTAATAAAAATAATACAACAATAAAAATAACAAATAAAAAACAACCATTTATACAGCATTTATACTGTATTAGAAATAAGTAATCTAGAGATGATTTACAGTTTACAGGAGGATGTGCATGGGTTACATGCAAATGCTATGCCGTTTTATATAAGGGACTTGATTTTGGTCTGGGGGGTGGAGTGGGGTCCTGCAGTCAATTCCCCATGGACACCGAGGGACAACTGCACATCTATAATAATATGTGTATGTGCCTCCATCCCCAGATGAATGACATTTTAAAAAACAATAAGTAAAAACAGAAGAAAACAGATAGTTTGTTCGAGGTCACATAGATAGTAAAAGACAAAGAACAGTTCAATTCTCTGACTTGCAAAGACCCTGAGCAAAACTAGTACCCTCTAACCTCTTGTGTTCATGTAAAGTCCTTCTTCCTGCTGTCATCTACTGCTCCTTTAAACAAATTAGTGCATTGTCTTCAAATCACGTAACTGTTCACCATAGGCTTTTAAATGGCAGCTTTCAATGACAGCTTTTATTACAAGTGTATGTCAGACTTCATATGTGAGAGGCAAAGCCCCTAAAAATGTTAGCTTCCATACCAGAAAGTCCATTCCCTCTGCCTACCTGTTGGCTACCTGTACTCCCAGATACAGATACTCCATGCTATTGTTTTAAGCACAAAGACTCTCTATTTTCTATTTTACCAGCACTTTGCACAGCACACATGGATATCATGTCCTCACAGGGTTGATTGTTCTTTTAGGAATGCAAAGGGCAAGACCTGACTCTGGCTGGGTGCGCGGTATGGAATGTGACAGCTGGCTGTTTCAGGGCAACTGATCATGGCCACAGTGAAACATTTCTTCTTCAATAAGCAGCTGCCCCAGACATTTACTGAGGCCAAACATCAATCCCAATCCATGTCCCCACTCCCACTTCAGGGGTGCTCAGCATGGAGACTGAAGGCAAGGGAGGAAAGGAAGCTGTCCTCACTGCGGGAATGGCAGCATTCTAACCCGAGCCAAAAACCATGCTTCACCAAGAAAACTAGAACTTAACACTATATATGGGAGCTGGGGGAACACTCTCCCCAGTGCTCTTTTCAAACTTTTCTTTGACTCATTCATTCATTCATTCATTCTGCAATAAATACTTTATTCAACAAATAACTACTGAGTGCCTGTATGTACCAGTCACCACCGTTCTAGGCAATGAAGACATAGTAGTGAACTAGACAGATAAAAGCCCCTGTCCTCATGGAGCTGACATTTGCTCTAATTAGAGTGTCACCACCGTACCCTTTCCACCCCTGTTCTGCAAATGAGTGAAGTGACAGTGAGAGGCTTTTTCACCTCTCTTCCAAATCTTAGGCAAGTGTCAGGTTACAGTATTCCCATGTGGTAGGCAAAACAACGGCCCCCGAAGATGTCCTTGTCTGAATCTCTTGAACATCTGACTGTTACCCTTAAATGGCAAAAGAGTCCTTGCAGATATGATTAAGTTAACGATCTGGAGAAAATGAGATTATCCTGATCCTCTGGGTGGGCCCAATGTAACCACATTGGTCTTTGCTATATTTAATTCTTTTTTTCAATTAAAAGGTCCTTGTAAAGGAGAGAGGAAGGCAGGAGGGTTAGAGTAAAAGGGAGATTTGAAGACAGAGGAAGGCACTGTGAGCCAAGGGGTGCAGGAAAAGGCAGGAGAACAGATCCTTTCCTAGAGACTCCGTACAGGAGCACAGCCAACACCCTGATTACAGCCCAGTGACAACTATTTTAGACTCTAACCTCAAAGCTATAATACATTTGCGTTATTTTAAGTCACTAAATTTTTTAATAGCAGCAATAAGAAACTAATACACTCCATTAAATTATTCTCGCATTCTTATATTCTTTTTTCACTTTTCTTCACCCCATATATATCTTCTGTTTCACCATCCAAATCCTCACTTTCTTTGAAGGACTTGACATTTCTTGCCTTCTGTCCATCTTTGACACTTAAGTCAAATTTATCTTCTCGGGACAGAGTTTTGCATACGTAGATCATCTTATTTCTAAAAACTTTTTAATGCTTTCATCCATCTATAGGATAAAAACTAAAGACTCTAACATTCCACACCTTCAACTTGAACTAAGATCACTCACACGAGTCTTTAAAGTAGAATACTACAATGACCTTTGTTCACATCATTCCTTGAAATACATCCTTATACCTTCTCTACTGAGGCAAAATTTCCAAAAAGCCTTCCCTTCCAACCTACTCCTCTGAAATTCTGTGCAATTATTTATGCTGTACATCTTGACAACAGGGTATTTTCTTTTCTCACCCCATTTTCTCTACTCACATACTCACCCTCAAATTAGATTATTTTCTAAGGACATGATTTATACCTTATGCCTTATGTAATCAATACATTGTTCTGAATGCACACAATGCTTGAAAGATATCTGTTGTTGGTAATGGGAGAAGTATCAATGGTTATAAAATTCTTTAGGGTGATATTATTTGAATATGAATTGTCCAGTCAGTATAAGTCATTATATCTATCCACTTTTTCTTCACCTTTTGCTTGAAATTAAGAACTCCCCCCACATCTGAGAACTTTATGTGCCTGTAAGAAGTTTATGTTCTTAATGAGCCTTTAGTTATGGGGTTGAACTTACAGCCTAGAAGGACTTTGGGAGAAGGGGAAGAGAAAAGCTTGGTGTTATTAAATTTTTAATTTTAAAAATGTAGAAAACCACAGAGAATAAGATAATAAACATCCATGTCTTTGTCATCCAGAACAGTGGTAGTGTGAGGCTGGTTAAAACACAGTTTCCTGGGCCCCACCCTCAGAGTTTCAGATTCAGTAGATCTGGGCTGGAGCCTGAGAATTTGTATTACTATGTCTTAAAGTTCTTAGATGATGCCAAAGGCTGCTGGTCCAGGGACAAAAGATACTTTGAGAACAACTTATAAAGAATTACTAAATGTTAATATTTGGTGATATCCTTTGTTGTTATTATTATTATTAAATCAATAGAAAATTAGACTTTCTCTTCCCAGTCCTAGTCTTGTCCCCTCTGCGCCTCCTACCCTGTCAACCTCATTCATTATACTCGTAACAAACATATAAATCTGTCAAGAAGACATAGTACTTTCATCTTTCAAAAAGGTTTCTTAAATGAAATCCTGTAATAGGCATCATTTTTCAACTTGTGATTGTATTCAATGTTGTTTTTTTTATCAGTTCGTACAGATCTGGTTCATTCATTTTATATACAGTATTGTATTCCATACCAAACTTTATTCTTTTGATCTCCAAATGATGAGTATTTGGGTTGTTCGCAAATTATAGCTGCTACAAACAACCCATGAGGAACATCTCATGCAGGGATTTCTCTGGTTAAATCTTCAAAAGGATTATAGAAATTTGTACCTACACCTGCAATGCACGGGAGTTTCTGTGAATCTCACATCTCCCCAGCACCTGGTATTATCAGGCTTTTTTAATGTTTGCCAATCTGGTAGGTATAAAACTGTATCTCACTGTTGCTTTCATTTGTGTTTTCCTGATTGCTAGAGAGAATGAACATCTTTTTAAATCCGTATTGGCTACATTGGTTTCCTCTTCTGTGTGGCCTGTGTGTACCTTTGCCAATTTTGATCTTTTTAGTTGTTGTTTTGGGTTGATGGGTTTTTATTAATGAATTTTAGAATCAAGGTTTGATATTTCTTTAAATGACTGGTAAGACTGATTTTATTTGGTTGCAATCCCTTTTATCCTTCTGTATATACAAGCACCTCTATACCTACTATTAATATTTATCTCAAGAGAAAGTTTAAGGATCTATCAGGGTTGGGAGACAAGTGTGAACACAGGAGAGTAACGCTTTTATTAATAGATTACTCTTGCAGCCTGCATGGCTAGGAATAGGCAGCCAAGTTGAAGAGAAGCTTCTAGGAAGTTGCAAGATATAAAAAAAGCAGTGTCCTGAAGATAACTAACATCAGAAGTACATGATCAATGCCAGTGTTTCTAATACAGTTAATAAATCTCTTCCCAGCCAAAGCCAGAAAAATCTATATGCTAAAAAGTTTACCATTAAAAAAAGGAGAGGGACAGGACTGCTATGTGGCCAGTACTTTGTATCTTTTAATTCACTTAATCCTTGCTTAACCCTTTAATTATTACTGCCCCTTTATCCCAGAGCAACCCGATGTTCAGAAGAGTCACACAGAGAGTCCAACAGGGTGCAGACCCAGACGCTCTCCAGGTCTGATCCCAAAGGCTATGTTTTTTGAAACCAGCAACAGCATAAAATACAGATTCTCAAGGACTATTCTTTTAAACTAAAGGAATCACAAAGACCAAGGGTTTTCCAGCACATACCAAGGCCTAGTCTTTGGAACTCGTAAGTATGCTTATCTTATTAATGCATATTTTCATCAAAAGGAAAGAAGTAATTTCAAAATTATAACTTTGAAAAACAAAGTCCTGCTAAAAAGTTGTTTTCTTTGACTTAGATTATAAGTTTTGTGACAAGTTTTTATAGCCAGAAACCACTTATGCAACATAAAAAAACATCCTTTTTATCAGGGAAACATGGATAATAATATAGTCTCAAAAATAAGTAGATTCTTCAAGAAAAAGCCAAAGTAACTTAGGCTCATAGGTATCAGAACAGCACTGCCCATGGGTGGTGGGACTGACTGGGGAGTGCTGGTTATACAGGTGCACCCACATTTTTAAAAACTCATCAGATTGTACATTAAGATCTGTGTATTTTACTGTATGTAAATTTTAACTAAATATTTCAAAAATATTTTAAAAACAAGCGAATCTGTGATTGCTGAAGGTATGTGAAAGTGGAGGCCCAAGGGCCAGCTCCCAGCTGCTGGGTGATGGGGAAGCAGGCGGAAGTCCTGACCATCTGCTCTGCGCCACTAGCATGCTGGGGGCTCCCAGACGGGGTCAGGGCACACACAGCCTCCACGGTCAGCAGCTACTTTGCCCCAGGAACATCCTGTGGGAATACAGTCACCCTGAGACTGGGTTCCTTCCACACAAGGGAATAGTCAGCGTAATTACTGATGCTAGTGTTTATTCTCATTCCTTTGAATAACAACAACATAACTCCTCCTCCCTGCCAAATACTAAACTCTCTGCCACACTATCTTTTAAGGAATGAGGTAAACATCTTAAACCTAGAACCATAAGGACCTTTTTCCTTTTTATTGGACTTTTCTGTCCCTTGGGATATAGAGATTCAGTCCAGAGACAAACATCACATAGCCATTGTGAGCAAAGTCTCCTTCTATGCCTCTTAAAACTGCCAGAGACACAGAGGTTACATAGCAAAAAGGAGCCTGCTGTCTTTCCCATGGCAGGGTACGCTGAGTGTTTACGGTTGTTTAATTTTCCATTCCTCCATGTAGCTGACTTCCTAACATTATCAAAAGGAGGAAACAGACATTCTTTTACCCCCGCACTAGGTGAGAGCTCTGTAGTGGGCACTGTCATGTTCCTCTTCTCACCAGGACTTTCAACACTGCACAGTGTGTCGGTACTTCACACTGCAATGTTACATACCGGTCGCCTACAGCACAGAAAGGCGAAGAGAGTTGCTTAAGGAGTCCCTGTTCTGAAGCCAGCACTCAAGACCGAGTTGTTTTTGCCATAAAGTCAAAGCTCTTGCTTTCACAGTCTGCCTCCCTGCTCAATTGGGAATAAGCCCGAAATCCCAATTAAAAAAAATCTGTATTATCAACATATACTGTACAAACTGTTACTTCATATCAGGATAGTTCCACACTGTTTGTGCCCACCTTCACATATGACATTGCCAAAAATGACTTCAGAGCCCTGGATCTATTTAATAACTAAGATTTATTTTAAGGGTGCTGTCCTGCGTGCCACCAGGTCTGGCCTGCAAAGCACAGGCTCACCCTGGTCGCTGTTGTTGGACTTGGACTCTGTTAAACCAGAATCGAGTTTATTCCAGCACTGCCTGCCCTTATAAGAAGTCCATGTCTCTCTATATTGTAAAACGCTGTGTTAACAAAGCTTCCTGATAATTACAGGGTAAAGGGGTGTGCCCATAATGTGCACCTAATATAAACAGAGGGGAAGTAACACAGCAAAAGTGGTTAAAAAAAAAAAAAAAAAAGTAAGTTTCATGCATCAGAACACTGAATAGGCTGAGTTAATCAGTGTTCAGATCACTGCTGTTACCCTCTACTGGTTCAGCTGACCGCACTTGATAGCCATGGGAAGCTAGATACCCATGTCATTTAGCATTGAGAGAGCCAAGAAAAAAAGTGTGTAATGCATATATGTATAATAATTCTTTACACTTAACAGATCTTTAGATAGAGAACATAGTCTGTTATGGCATCAGAGCCAAGACATAAATTTACCTTTAAGTGTTCTGTCTCCAAATAGAAGACGAGTCTGAAAAGCTAACCACATAACGAATGCACAGATGCAGACATCTGCCTCACTAGCAAAACTCCTAGTTGTAGGCGTTACCAGCAAAAAAAGACATGTCCTCTTCTACGTAGCTGTGCCAGGTAATATATAATGAAGTACTTACAGGCACACTTCAGAGATACTGTGGGTTTGGTTCCAGACCACCACAATAAAGTGAATACTGCAATAAAGAAAGTCGCACAAATTTTTTGGTTTTCCAGTGCATATAAAAGTTATGTTTACACTACACTATAGTCTATTATGTGTGCAGTAGCATTATGTCTAAAAAAACAATACATACACCTTAATCAAAAATACCTTATTGCTAAAAAAAAAAAAAGGCTAACGAGCCTTCAGCAAGTTGTAACCTTTTTGCTGGAGGACAGTCTTGCCTTGATGTTGACGGCTGTTGACTGATCAGGGTGGTGGTTACTGAAGGTTGGCGTGGCTGTAGCAATTTCTTAAAATATGACTACAATGAAGTTTGCCATATTGATCAACTCTTCCTTTCATGATAGATTTCTCTATAGCATGTGATGCTGTTTGATAGCATTTTAGCCACAAAAATTTCAAAATTGTAGTCAATCCTCTCAAGTCCTGCTCCTGCTTTATCAACTAAGTTTATGGACTGTTCTAAATCCTCTGTTTTCATTTCAACAATATTCACAGCATATTTACCAAGATTCTATCTCAAGAAGCTACTTTCTTTGCTCATCCATAAGCAACTCCTCAACTGTTAAAAGTTTTATCATGACATTACAGAAATCAGTTATATCTTCTGGTTCCACTTCTAATTCTAGTTCTACCACATCTGTACTTCCTCCACTGAAGTCTTGAACTCCTCAAAGTCATCCATCAGGGTTGGAATAAACTTCTTCCAAAACTTTTGTTAATGTAGATATTTTTACCTCCTCTAATGCATTACAAATGTTCTTAATGGCATCTAGAATGGTGAGCCCTTTCCAAAAGGTTTTCAATTTACTTTGCCCAGATCTGTCAGAGGGATCACTATCTATGGTGCTATAGCATTTTGAAATGTATTAATATTTCTTAATAAGACTTAAAAGTCAAAATTACTCCTTGATCCATTGGCTGAGGAATGAATGTTGTGTTATCACGCATGAAAACAACATTAATTATCTTGTACATCTCTATCAGAGCTCTTGAGTGACCAGGTGCATTGTCAATGATCAGTATTATTTTGAAACAAATCTTTTTTCCTGAGCAGTAGGTCTCAACAGTGGGTTTAAAATATTCAGTAGATGAAACTGTTCCAAAAGATCGAAAAGGAGGGAATCCTCCCTAACTTATTCTATGAAGCCAGTATCACCCTGATACCAAAAGCAAGAAAAGATGAAACAAAAAAACCACAGACCAATATCTCTGATGAACATAGATGCAAAAATCTTCCCCCAAAATACTAGCAAACCAAATCCAACAGCGTATCAAAAAAATAATTGACCATGATCAAGTGGGTTTCATTCCAAAGATGCAAGGATGTTTCAACATATGTAAGCCAATAAATGCAATTCACCAATAAATAGATTTAAAAACAAAAACCATACAATCATCTCAACAGATATGCAAAAGCATTTGATAAAATCCAGCATCCCTTCATCATAAAAACTCTCAAAAACACTCGGCCTAGAAGTAACATAGCTCAAAGTAATAAATGCCATATATGACAAATCTATAGCCAACATCATACTGAATGGGGAAAAGCTGAAAGCATTCCCCCTAAGAACTGAAACAAGACAAGGATGCCTGCTTCCACTGCTTCTATTCAACATAGTACTGGAAGTCCTAGATAGACCAATCAAGCAAGAGAAAGAAATAAAGGGTATCCAAATTGGAAAAGAAGTCAAATTATCTCTGTTTGTTGATGATATGATCTTATATTTAGAAAATCCTAAGGACTCCCCCAAAAGACTCCTAGATTTGATCAATGAATTCAGCAAAATCTTGGTTTATAAAAATTGATGTACAAAAATCAATAGTATTTCTATACACCAATAATGACCAAGCTGAGAACCAAATCAAGAACTTAATCCCATTTACAATCACTGCAAGAAAAAGACCTAGGAATGTATTTAACTAAGGAGGTGAAAAATCTCTACACGGAGAACTACAAATCACTGATGAAAGAAATTGTAGATGACACAAACAAATGAAAAATCATCCCATGTTCATGGATTCGAAGAATAAATATTGTTAAAATGTCCATACTTTCAAAAGCAATCTACAGATTCAGTGAGATTGTTATCAAAATACCGACGTCATTTTTTACAGAGTTAGAAAAAACAATTCTAAAATTCATATGGAACCAAAAAATACCCCAAATAGCCAAAGTAATCCTAAGCAAAAAAAGAACACATTCTGGAGGTATCACATTACCTGGCTTCAAATTATACTACAAGGCTACAAAAAACCAAAACAGCATGATAATGGCCTAAAAGTGACACACAGATCAATGGAACAGAATAGAGAACCCAGAAATAAAACCATATATTTATAACCAACTGATCTTTGACAAAGCAGATAAAAACATACATGAGGGAAAGGACACACTATTCAATAAATGGTGCTGGGAAAATTCAATCGCCATATTCAGAAGAATGAAACTAGATCCCTATTTCTCAGCGTATACAAACATACATTAACTCAAGATGGATTAAAGACTTAAATGTAATACCTGAAACCAAAAAAATCGTAGAATAAACCCTATGAAAAATTTTTCTGGACATTGGTCTAGGTGAAAAATTCAAGACTAAGACCCCAAAAGCAAATTCAACAACAACAAAAACAGACAAATAAGACTTAATTAAACTAAATCTTCTGTACAGCAAAAGAAATAATAAAAAGAGTAAACAGACAACCTACAGTGTGGGAGAAAATATCCATAAACTCTGTATCCATATGAGGATTAATATTCAGAATCTATAAGGCACTCAAACAACTATGCAAGAATAAAACAAACAACCCCTTTAAAAAGTGGGCAAATAATATGAACAGACATTTTTCAAAATAAGAGAGACAAATGCTCAACACATCACTAATTATCAGAGAAATGCAAATTAAAAACCACAATGAGATACTCTCTAATTAGAATGGCCATTATTAAAAAGTCAAAAAACAATAGATGCTGGGATAGGTAACAGTGAAAAGGGAACACTGATACACTATTGGTGGGAATGTAAATTAGTACAACCTCTGTGGAGATGAATATAGAGAATTCTCAAAGAACTAAAAGTAGATCTACCATTTGATCCTGCAATCCCACTAGTAGGTATTTACCCAAAGGAAAAGAAATCATTCTATCTAAAAGATACCTGCATTCATTGTTCATCACTGCACAATTCCAAACTGTAAAGATATGGAATCAACCTAAGTATCCATTAATTCATGAGTAGATAAAGAAAATGTACACACACACACACACACACACACACACACACCATGGAGTACTACTGAGCCATAGGAAACAATGAAGTAATGTATTTTGCAGCAAGTTGGATGGAACTGGATGCCATTATCCTAAGTGAAGTAACTTAGCGACAGAAAGATAAAATGCCACATGTTCTCAATTGTAAGTGGGAGCTAAACTATAGTTATACAAAGATGCACAGAGTGGCTTAATGGACACTGGGGACTCTAAAGGGGGACGAGAGGCTAAGGGATGAAAAATTACCTGTGGGGGACAACATACACTATTTGGATGACGGGTACAAAAGCCAAGACTTCACCATTACACAATATATACATGTAGCAGAATTCAATTTGTATCCCCTAATATTACTAAAATTTTAAGAAAGGGAAAAAATATTCAGTAAACCATACTGTAAACAGATACACTGTCATCCAGGTTTTGTTTTCCCAGCACAGGCAGAGTAGATTTAGCATCTTTTTTTTT
>NW_012147864.1:1853006-1900786 GCF_000956105.1 Propithecus coquereli
TTTTGAGACAGAGTCTCACTCTTTTGCCCGGGCTAGAGTGAGTGCCGTGGTGTCATCCTAGCTCACAGCAACCTCACACTCCTGGGCTCAAGCGATCCTCCTGCCTCAGCCTCCCGAGTAGCTGGGACTACAGGCATGCGCCACCATGCCCTGCTAATTTTTTCTATATATTTTTAGTCGTCCAGCTAATTTCTTTCTATTTTTAGAGAGACGGGGTCTCACTCTTGCTCAGGCTGGTCTCGAACTCCTGAGCTCAAACAATCTGCCCGCCTCGGCCTCCTAGAGTGCTAGGATTACAGGCGTGAGCCACCGCGCCCGGCCTGATTTAGCATAATTCTTAAGGGCCCTAGGATTTCTGGAATGGTAAATGGGCACTGGCTTCCACTTACAGTCACCAGCTTCATTAGCCCCTCTCAAGAGAGTCAGCCCATCTTTGAAGCTTTGAGGCCCGAACTGACTTCTCTTCTCCAGCTATGAAAGTCCTCAATGGCATTTCTTCCAATAGAAGGCTGTTTCACCCACGTTGAAAATCTGTTTTCTGGTGTGGCCACCTTCATCAATGATCTTAACTGGATCTTCTGGATAACTTGCTGCAGCTTCTACATCAGCATGTACTCCTTTACCTTACACTTTTATGTTATGGAGATGGCTTGTTTCCTTAAAGGTCATTAACCAACCTCTGCTGGCTTCCAGCTTTTCTCCCGTAGCTTCCTCACCTCTCTCAGCCCTCACAGAATTGGAGAGAGAGCCTTGCTCTGGATTAGGTGTTGGTTTAAGGGAATGTGGTGGCCGGTTTGTTCTTCTATCCAGACCACTCAAACTTTCTCCACATCAGCAATAAGGCTGTTTTGTTTTCTTATCATTTGTGTGTTCACTGGAGTAGCACTTTTAGTTTCCTTTAAGAACTCTTCCTTTGCATTCACAGCTTGGCTAACTGTTTGTCACAAGAGGTCTAGCTTTCAGCCTGTCCTGGCTTTTGACATGCCTTCATCGCTAAGCTTAATCATTTCTAGGTTTTGATTTAAAGTGAACACTTGAACACTTAGAGGACATTGTATTAATGGGCCTAATTTCAATATTGTGTCTCGGGGAATAGGGAGTCCTCAGGAGAAGGGGAGAGACAGGGAAACGTAGTGAAGGTGAAACCTTGGATGAAATATTTTCAAGAGAGAATAAAAGAAGATGGAAACACCAAACACAGCCTGAACAACTCCTTGAAATAGTTTTGCTCTGATGGTGATCAGAGAAATGCAGCAGTCTCTGAAAGAAGTGTGGTCCAATGAGTGTTTTGTTTTTAAGATAGGAGAAATAGCACCATATTTGTATGCTGATGAGCAAACTTGGTAGAAAGGGAAACGTTGATGATTCTGGACACAGAGGGAAGAAATGCTGAGCTGTGTCACTGGGCAGCTGGGCTGGGATGAGACCTGGTGCACAAACGGGTGGCTGACCCTGGCTGGTTCAGACGGTTCATCCCTAGAAGCAAAAGGGAAACCAGGGTATACTGACTCAGATATAGAAGTGGGAGAAAGAAGCAGGGGAAGTTCTCTCGTGAAGTGTTCTTCTCATTGCTTTATCTTTCAGTGAAAGAGTAGGCAAGGCTGTCAGCTGAACATGGGGATGGGGAGGCAGTGTAGAGATTTGAGGGTAGAGAAGAAAATATTAGATTGTTAATCTTTATGCAAAAAAACACATGCAAAAAAAGAGCTAATTGTTTAGTTCCCCATAAGCCAATTTTCTTTGTTGCACGTCATTTTAGGGAATATCACAATTCTCTGTCTTACAACCTATCTAAAAACCTAGGAAGTTATTTTAAATTCTTCCTTCTCCCTTATTCTCCATCAATTTAATTCCTCAACCTCTCCAACAGAAGCTTAACAAATCCACAAAAACCTCCTTACCAGCTTTTCTGCCTCTAGACACAGTGCTCTTTCTGCATATGAGCAAATATGGAAATTATTTAATTACCCAAATCTATCAAGTGTCAAATTATGTGGCTCTGGGTTAGATATTAAACAAAGAAACAGTTCAGACTTAATGCTGTGGCCACACAGATCTTTAAATAATAACAAACGTTTTCTAGCTTAAAGAAAATCCAGCACCTCCTTTGCCTGTCATTAGGGGGCTCTTCCTGAGCCCTGCCTACCCGTGAGGCCTCATTTCCAGGGACTTCCCTCCTACTAGTTTATACTCAAGCAAACACTATTCCAAAGTAATTGAGACATTCTCCCTGCTTTTGGTCCATGAAGAGAGGCAGAAAATAACGGTGCAGAAAGACATAATGAAGACATGGCAATGAGCATCCCCTGTGGAGATTAAGCACCAAAGTGCTCATCATCACATGCAGTGATCTCAAGTAAAGGAGCATTTGTGGCATAACATTTTAAAAGTCTTTTTTAATAACACCTCAATCATTTGCCACCATACAAAGAGGCAGACACATCTTACTATTTTTCTCATCGGTCTTTAATTCTCTACCTCCTCTTTTCCCTTTGACTCAAGCCAAGCCTGAACGCCAACTTACCACCTTTGTGTAAACCCCAATCTATGCTGCCTCTGGTAGTTCATATCATTTTTCAGTACATGAAAAGTTGAGAAAAAATGACTTTAAAATATTATTTTAGTTAATGAGCAGAGTACCTCTTTTACCCTCTGGCCAGTTTTAAAGAAAGAGAATAATAAATATAGATTTATATACTATATAGAATAAATAATAACAATGTATTAGCGCTACTTCTGGTGGGTTTAAAATATTTCCACAAATTCTTTGATACTACTCTCTTTGAGAGGTGAAGCCCACTTTCCCTCCCCTTGAGTCTGGGCAGGATTTAATGCCTCACTTCTACAGAACAGAATACGGCAAGTCTTGGTGGCATACAACTTTGGAGACCAGGTCATACAAGGCACTGCTGCTTCCTCCTTGCTCACTCTCTCTTGCACTGCTCAGCCTGGGAAGTCAGCTGCCATGCTGGGGAAGGACGCCAAGCAACTTAAGGAGAGGCCCTGTGGCTGGGAACCGGAAACTCCTGCTAACAAGCCCTTAGAAGTGGATGCTCAAGCATTAGTCAAGCGGCCCCTGCCTATGTCCTGACTGTAGCCCGGAGACACCTGGGCCAGCACTACTCAGCATGCTAAGCCACTTCAGGATTCCTGAACCACAGAAACTCTGAGATGACAAATGTTTGCTCAAAATCACTAAGTTTAATGCAATTTGTTATATCGCAAGAGATAACCAATACAGTATAGTACTTACAATTATCAAATAATTTGTAATAATCAAATAGATCTGGAATTCTAAACCTAAGTAATTTTCACTTTATTTCACCACTGTGAACTGACACAAAAAAATTTAAAAATACATATAACCATCACCATCTCTTGCTCTTTAATTTAAATTCAGCCTAGAATATTAATTCTACTCTGTGACAGAAGAGAGGCAAGTAGGAAGTTTTAGATGAGGGTTTAATAAGAAGGAATACAGGGTATTTAACATTTTATAAAGCATTTTACCTTTGTAATCTTAGCTTGTAATAGATGAATATAGATGTTTCCACATATACCTATTGAGAGCAGCAATTTCATTGACAATCACGTTAATTCTTGTAAGAAGGCATGAAAACATCAAAACTTTTTTAATGACCAAAATCCATCCAAGGGTCTTATTATATGGTGTTGGGTCAGATACTATACAAGAAATTATTTATGCAACTGGTTCCAGACATCTAATATCCATTATTCAGGGACTATGTAAAATTCCTCAAAATTAAATTTGTAAATGATCTATTAAAAGTGTCACGCATTCCAACACGTGACGGAATGGTTATCCTGAAAGATCCAACGAACGTAAACCTCCTGTTGAATAAAAGGCATTCAGTATGAACCAAATTTTCTGAGCATTAAAAATAAGGTATCTATTTTATCACATAGAGCCTACCCTTAATTTAGTCTTCAGTTTCAAGCTTTTATTCAACCTTTCTTCTTCACCTGGATCAGTAGTGCAGACTCAGGGATTTCACCTATTAGCACAGTATTTTTCATCTGCTGCTCTTAAGTAATGTTCTCTTAGGAAAGTGGTTAACATCTTCTTCACAAAATATGCTTGTTTATTATTATTTAAAGAGCAGTGTGGAAAAGTAAAAAGAAAGGCTCATCATCATGACAACAAGTCCAGAACAAATGGAAACTCTGCAGAGCACTTTTGTTTCTAAAACAAAGCTACAGGAAGGAATATTGCCAGGGAATAAATGGAATGAACAATTTATAAGTTTTTAAAAACACATAACTAGCCAATTCTTTGAGACTAAAATAGATCTAGATTAAGTGTCAGTAGTCTGCCAATAAACTCTGATTGTCGTAGTTACATTTTCATCTATTTTACATAATTGAAGGATTATGCATAAAACTGAAATGTTTATTTGCTCCAACTTTACTTGTCAAATTTTAGAAAGCCCTAGTCGGTACTGTGAGCGTGAGATCACAGACAAGGACCTCCTTGGCCTCCACCTTCCCTGGAGACCAACCATCTGTCACCAGGAGCATTTATGGGCTTCCTCCCTTGAGGCCATGGGATAAACACAGCAGGGCGCTTTCGTCCCTCCTCAGGGACTTCTCTTAACTCCCCGGGTCGGTCCAGTCTTTCCTTGAACTTGTGTATTGAATATTTGACTTGTTTAAAATTTATCTTGTTACTTTGTATAAGATATTTAATTTTTCATGGACAAGATCCACCTCTCTAAATCGGAAAAAAATTAAAAGCAAGCATCCTTCCTGCTTCCTTTTTAAAAAAATATCCTTATTGCCTAAACCAGTGCTCTACATATTGCAGTGATAATTACTTGTCAAAACAAGATAATTTAGGGAAAATATATGAGAATATTTTTAAATGAGCAGATACCGTTATAAAACTTAAATTCTAGAAAACATTCACTTTTGAATATTGCTATGGGAATTACACATCTGATTCCATTAATGGCTGTTTTTGTGTGACTTTTGGCAAGCATTAATCACTTTGATTTATCAAAGTATCTCAAAAAAACTCATAAAAATCAGCTGATGCTTTTAAAAATCTTTTCAGCTTTTTTTTTTAAAGGAAGATGTAGATAAGTAGGTATTTAGCTAAGATGCTCCTTTATCACATTGTAATGAATTTATCCTAAATCCTCTATTTTAGCTGACATATTTGCATCACAGAATTTCAAGTATATCATCAAGTATGATAAAATAAAATCAAGATGACAAGATAAAAATAGAAAAGGAGGAAAGAGCTCTGATTTCAAATTGGATTTCTGCTTAATAACTGGAGTTGATGTTAAACAATGGTGTTTAAGCCTAGCCTTAAACACATTATTGGATATAATCTCCAGCACCAATCAATAAGAATCAATAAGCCTCTAGATTCTGGTGTCCGGATAGGTGGCCATGGTGAGACCTGGAGATGTGCTCAGCGCCTAGACCAACAGCTACAGGGTACCACCAAGCCTGAGGGGGCTCCCACTTCCCTTCCCCAGCTTTGCCCCCCGGCTATTCTAGAAGAGTCAGGATCCCCAGAGCTTGCATTTTCAGAGCTTGCATTATTTCATAATGTCTTGCCTTCTACCCCCATCCCCTCCTCTCTAAATGATCTACCAAAAAAAAAGAAAAAAATCAGTAGGCCTGGAGTGACAAACAGGGCTCTGAGAAGAGTTAACATCTAGGGACACTTAGACTGGTGCGGCCCCCGTAAATAAAAAAAGAAACTCATCTTCACTACGTAATAACAAGCAACACTTCAAGGGAGAGGAGTATTTCAGAAATAGGTCATCCGAGCTGGAGGGAAAGAGTTGAATTTCTCTGCAATTCTTTACTAAACATCAAAGAATTCTTCTACCTTAGAAATAACTAATGCAAGTGACAAAAATAAAAACTGATCCAAGTGTATGGGTCTGAAAAATCCAGATTTAAGTCTGAAAGAAATTTAACAGCAGCTCTAAAACTTCACATACTTTCTGCAAATTTTTTTTTCATTATGCTTCATGTGCAATCATGCTCTGCTCTGGAGCACACTGGCTCAGATTAACATGACACATGCTCCCGTTACTTTTATCCCTGGAAAAATTTCCTTATGGATTCCTGCTAAGGCATTATAGAGGATGTGACTGTGATCTCTCTCTCTCTTTTTTTATTTTTCATTTTAAAAAGAGTCTGTCTGCAGAGTGGTTTAAACACTGACACTGACGGGTCATCAGAACGCAGCCAGGTCTCCTCGCTGCCACCTTCAAGTCCTGCTTCTGCCTGGGGCCACGTTACGTGCACTGGTGTACCTGCCACCTGCCACAGCAGCAAGGTTGGCCGTAATTTAAATCCGTATTGCAGTGTCTCAAGAAAACACCGACTGGGAGGGAAGGAGAATGTAGTCATCACCCACAGCAGACTTTTACGAAACCCTCTTGTCCATAACATGACCCTATGATCACATTGCCTGGGTTGGACTCTCAGCTTTGCCGCTTTCTAGTTACATGACTTTGAGCAAGTTCCCTAAATGTTCCATGTCTCGGTTTCCTCATCTGTTAAATGGGAATAAGATAACGACTATTTCCAATGGTTGTTATGAAGATTAAATGAATCAGTATTTGTCAGGCCCTCAGAGCAGTTTCCACAGGATTTGCTCAATAAATACCACTTATGTTAATTGTCTCCTACACACAAGGCAGTTACTTCCAAAGTCCTACCCAAAGGTCTCCTCCATCTTCCTCAAACCACTCTCCCATATACAGCCTGCACTGGCTCTCTTCTCTTCCTCTCCCGCTCTTTCTTTCTGTCTTTATTCCTTTTTTCTAGCCAGTAGCTCTTTGACCTTTCTAAAATAAATTATTTTAGCCTCCTCAAGCTTCTCCCGGTTTTTTTTTTCTTTTTCCACTTTGCTCCTTAACCCCATTTCCTTAGGAGGGAATAGGGAGAGGGGAAAATCGCAAAAACTTATCCTCTATGATTCTTTTCAAATATCGCTGTCACAAAAGTTTAGCAATATCTATGATCCTTACTTCTAAAAAAGCACTGCTGTTATCTATAACACTTAAGATTGTAACATGGATGAAAAGAACTCCTGAACTTTTTAATTAGCTGAAATATTTCATCAGAAGAGGAGGCAAATGAACTTAGATATTTTAGTGAATCTTAAAATCTTTCTGAATTTTCTAGCCTATGTTGTAGTTCACATTTTAGTAACCAACATTCAACTGCTTCATTCAGACAGCTTTCGAGTTGGTACCTACCTACGTCTTTAAAAACCAGTGTCACCAAAAGATACCAGGACACTTTGTAAATAATCAATAAAGAGTAATTCAATAATCACAGTTCTTTTCAGTTTCCTTGGTAATTAGTTGGAATGTGTGTTGGCTTACTCAGTACAGCTGGACATAAACAAAGAGAAGACACGGAATTCATTTTGCCTCATTTATGAGGAAAAACAGTGAAGAACATTTCTTTCAAAGCTCAAAGTTTGTTAGAAGGTAATGAGTAGACCCACGAGTCAGGGCTGGGCCGGTTACCATCGGGTCCCAGCTGGCTGATCACGTGGCTAATGGCATCTTCACACAGCTATTTTATTCTTGTCTCTCTTATTTCTTGTCTATTAGTTCTGGGTCTCCTTTTAAAAACAAATACCTGCCATTTATTGAACATTTCTAGTGTGCCGGGAACTCTGTTTAAGCCTTTCTCATGCATGAATGTATTTAATCTTCCCAACAACCCTTTGAGGCAGGTCCTCTTTGTACCTCACTTTGCAGATGAGGAAACTGAGCTCAAAGGGACTGACCAGTCCCACCCTGGGTAGTGGGCAGGGACGTCGTTATGACGGGTTCAAGCCCAGAGCAAGCAATCTTACTAATTACTCCCAAGAGCCTCACTGCAACTCTCTGTCTCGATTTCAGAAATTTCGTGAGAGAGAGAGAGAGAGAAGTTATACGTGTACTCAAAAGCAAACACTTCCCTGACTTTGTTTACACAGACACATATTTGAAGACAATTCTGGAAGTCGAATACTTCATCTTGTTAGTGGCCTTGGTTCTGAGTCAGCCAAATTACTTTTTTATATTACAGCAGCCACACTGACAGTACGTTTATTCTGACTGTTTCTCTTAATTCTTTTCTCTGAAAAAGTAATTCTCAGAGTTAATATTTGAACTGGGCAGTGCAAATCTGGGAGGAGAGGGAGTGATGGGGAGAGGACAGGGAGTGGGGAGGGTTGGTAAGATGTTTCAAAAGCTGTGTTTTGGAAACCTTCTCTAGAGCAAAGTTACAGGTGAATATCCCTTACACAAAATGCTTGGGACCAGAAGTGTTTCAAATTTCAGAATTTTCTGGATTTTGGAATATTTGCATTATATTAGTTGAGCATCCCTAATAGGAGAATCTGAAATCTGAAATGCTCCAACGAGCATTTCCTTTGAGTGTCATGGAATTCAAAAAGTTTCAGATTTTGGAGCATTTAGGATGTTAGATGTTCAGATTAGGGATACTCAACCAGTAGTAAGTCTCCAGTGAAGTTAATGAGTTTGGTTTTTCTTGTTTGAGACAGGGTAGAGTGCAGTGGCATCATCATAGCTCACTGCAACCTCAAACTCCTAGGCTCAAGAGATCCCCCTGCCTCAGCCTCCTGAGTAGCTGGGACTACAGATGCATACCACCATGCCTGGCTAATTTTGTCTATTTTTGGTAGAGACTGGTCTCGCTCTTGCTCAGGTTGGTCTCGCACTCCTGAGGTCAAGGGATCCTTCCACCTTGGCCTCCCAGAGTGCTAGGATTACAGGCATGAGCCACTGTCCCCGGCCTACGGAAGGTTTTTTAATCTCATGAAATGCTGGGTATGAGTAAACTTTTTTGGAAACCAGTGAAGAGACCAAGGTTCATATCAAGTCATCACAGGGTAAAACAGAGACCAGCAGGAGAGGGTATGGGAGCTGAGAGAGGGACACGAGGAAGCTCAGGGCCCCAGCAGAAATCTTAGGGAAAGCTCTAGACCATCTGGGGACCTGTGGCTGAAATCAGATCTGTAAGCAGACAGCAGGCTTTTGGTTGAGAGTGGGGTTATATATTCATGTAATGAAATTTAAATCATCCCCTACTACTAGAATGACTAGAATAAAAAGACTGAATTGCTATGTGTTACCAAGGATGTGAAGTAATCGGAACTCTCGTACATTGCTGGTAAGAATGAAATATGGTACAGCCACCTTGAAAGAGAGTTTGGAAGTTTCTTATAAAATTAAACATATACCTACCATATGATTTAGCAATCGTTCTCCTATATATTTACCCAAGAGATATGGAAACATAGGGCCACACTAAGACCTGTATGCAAACACTGACAACAGCTTTTTTCACAATAGACATAAACTGGAAGCAACTCAAATGTCTATCAACTGGTAAATGCACAAACAAATGGCAGTGTATCCATACCACAGAATAAATCACTCAGCGATAAAAAGGAACAAACTACCAGTACGTGCAAGGACGGGGTAAATCTCACAAGCATTGTGCTAAGTGAAAGAAGCTAGACACAAGAGACCACACACTGTATAATTCCATTTGCATGACATTTTAGAAAAAGCAAAACAACAGTGACAAAAAGCACATCAGTGACTGTCAGGGGCCAGAGGTTGAGGGAGGAGGGAGAGATCAACTGTAAAGGGGTGCAGGGGAATATCTGAGATGACAGAAACATTCTATATCTTGATTACAGTGGTGGGTACATGACTGTATATATATTTGTCAAAATTCATCAAACTGTCCCCTTAAATTGATCGAATTCACTTCTTCCTAGTGATTTTGTTGCCTTCTCCTGGGTTCCCCCAGTCCCTACTGCTGGAGAGATTGTGGATGGCTATCTAGAAAGAGAAATTTAATCAGAGCATGATTTGGGCTGAATTCCTTTGCCAATACAAAGCTGTTTTTTAGGCCATGATTTTAATGTACACTTACTAACTAAAAGCTGAACATTGTCTTCTCAAATGCGTAGAATCATAATCTTAGTCCTTGGTTTATAACTAGGCCTGTCACATAAAATGTGAGTCAAATTTCAGTTCAGATAAACAACAAACAATTTTTTAGTATAATGATGTCCGAAATATCACAAGAGCGACATTTTTTAATCTGCTATATCTGGCAACCCTATTAGTAACACTACAGTCATCAGTCCACATATGGCCTTTTCGATTTTATTTATTCATTCCCATACTTAGGTGATTAAACTAATTAATCTCATGTCACAGCTGCAAGTATTTTAGTAACTACTGCTGGAACTACCATCTTAAGAAATCATGTGGCAAGTCTAAGGCGCTGGGAATGACCACTGAGGAGTGACCGACTTAGGACCTTGTTAATCAAACTGTGATCTGCAGACCGAGGGCATCGTCAGCTTGGTCCCTGTTAGATAGATAAGGATCTCGGGTTCCACCTAGACCTAAATTCAGAATCTGCATTTCAACAAGATCTCCAGGTGATTCCTATGCACAATGAAGTTTCAGAAGCACTGATTTAGAAAGCTGTGTTTTAGGAAAAACCCCCAGGGCAGTGATATGCAGGATGGATTGAAGGGAAATTGACTGCAAGTATAGAAACCCTTAGGAGAACATTTAGAAAGCTTAGGCATTACTTCAAGATCTGAATTGTGGTGTAGGCAGCAGGAATGAAAAGAAAGGAATTGAAGTGAAAAACATTCTAAAGGAAAAAATCAATGGGACTTGGTAACAGACTGGATAGAGGGAAAGGAAAGATGTCCAAATTTAAATATAAATCAGGTAGAAGCAGCAAGTACCTCTAACATGACTGGCAGTGGTTCTCCACCTTGGCCTCGTATTGTAATCACTTGGGACCTTTAGCAAATACTGACGCCGGCGTCCCAGGCCCAGAGATTCTGATTAAAAAGGGGAAGCCTGGGCATGGGAATTTTAAAACGCTATATTCAGACAGCTGGTAGAACATTATTTCTGGGTGTGTCTCTGAGGGTGCTTCCAGAAGACAGTAGCATTTGAATCAGTAAAAAGGATCCTCCCTCCCCAACGTGGGTGGCACCATCCAATCCGTTGAGGGCCTGGGTACAACAAAAAAGCAGCGGAAAAGGGAAGAGGGAACTCGACATCAGAACTGCAGTTCCTTAGGCCTGTGGACCCTGAGACTTGCATAGTGGCGCCCTAGGATTCAGGCTGACTGACACCACGGGCTGCCCTGGGTCTCCAGCCTGAATGCGGCACATCACGGCACTTGCTGGCCCCCATACCTGCGTGAGCCAACTCCCACGATAACCCCCTGATTTATCTGCATACAGCCTGTGGATTCTGTGCTCGGAGAACCCTGAACCAATGCAATTGGCAGTCTTCTTGAATCTTCCAGTTAGTTGTAACGTGAGGTCAGGATTGAAAATGCTCAACTGAAATTTTCAGTTTAATTGATAATTTATTAACTATTTTTTTGAAATAAGTGTAAAATGAAGAGGGAACTCAGTGCTAACAGAAGCCAATCTTCTAGTTAGGTGAAATATAAACCAACATATTTTCATTTGTTTGTTATAATTTCACATCAAAATTTACACAATTAGAATTAGCTACAATTTCCATTTTTTCAAAACCTCGATTTGAATCCAAAGAAATCGGCTGATGACCATCGCAATGTATGACATTTATAAAATGAGTATTACTCATACACTTAAACTATAACATCAAATAAACTGATTCCAATCACAACCATAATTACATATCTTAAGATAGAAAATGGCTTCGGAGAAGTGGGGAGGAAGGAAACGACTTGTATAAAATTTATTTCTAAGTCAAAGGTCATAGTAAACTCTTTATCAGGATTCAACCTTGTAACTAGAGTCTAAATAAAAAATATCAAGCAGAATATTTAAGCACTTAGTACTTTACAGCTAACTTGTCACTATAGCAATATTTCATATATGTGTAAAGTAAAAAAAAATTTCAAAAGGAAAATATTTCCAAATGATCTTTTATAAAATGGAAAATTGGCTTACCTCTTCCCTGTGGTTCTTAATTGGCATACAAAGAATACTTTGTGTCTTGTAGCCCGTAATTTGATCAACTTCTGCATTGAACCGAGGATCCTAGTAAGGAAAAAGAAATTCAATTTAATAACTGACCTGCTCAAAGACTGATTTGATTTTTTTTTGATTTATTAGATTAGAAAAATCTAACCTTTGACTTACCTTGACACTCTAACAATTTTATCATTGCGAAAGGCATCAAGTCATGTAAGTATCTATCAACTTTGACAATGATAAATTTCAGGGGCTTTTTAGCAGTTAGAGTTTATGAGAAAAAAATATAGACTTGAACAAATGTTCATAAATAAAATATATTCAAAATATTAACCATTTTAGACTTCCATACTTAAATGAGGAAAAACTGGCAGCTCTCCACCCCTCTTGCTACCTGACTCTGCTGTGCAATCCAGAGAAAAGCACGTCTGCTCCAGAACGTTTTTTAAGGACCACCCCCAAAACAATCTCTACAATAAGTGACTTAACTTCCTTTATAATGGTTGTTTTTACATTTCCTCAGTATTGTGTCCTTCTATCTCAAGTGTCAATAAAAATTTAATTTTTTTTGTATATATAACAGAGGTGCATGGACTGAGTCAGATTATAAACAATTTCTTCATCTTTTGAATCTCTCCCTCCTTTTACAAGGCACATTATACACATCCAATAAACACAAAGGACTTTTGAGAGGTGTAAAAGCTCTAAATATGGATTAAGTAAAGGTAAAGTTTAATTTTTCATTAAACTTTAGATTAAGAAGATCTAAACTTAGGCTACAAACTCTACGAGAGTTTTTTTGGGGGGGGTGGGCTGGGGGAGGGTTCATTACTGTATTCCCAATACTTAGCACAGGGACTCAAAAGCATTTGTTAAATAAATGAAGGAATTCACTAACAAATAATTCCAATTATTAAACAGGTGATCATTTTTAACTTCTTATAATAAGTTTAAGGCAAATCCTGCCCGTAAGAAGGAAACCATAGTAGAAGAAATCAGCAGACGCAACTATAGTAGGTAAGATTAGAATGGAAACAAACATTCCAGAACATAAACATCTGAATGAGTGTTGTTCCCTTCAAAGCAATATTCTTGGAAAGTTACATGCTCACCCTAATAGCAGCATTGCTGCTCTAAAAGAGTCTGCTTTTGGAATTCCCTTCAGAGAATATGGAATATACATACCGGAAAAGCTCATCTTTTGAAGGTCATTTCTGTTTTTTAATAAATTAGTCACAGTCAAGCTGTGAATGAAGTAGGTGATTACACCAGATTCCATAAATTGGGGTCAGAAATGAGGCCAATTTTCTCCCGAGAGGGCCAAACTTGGCTTTAAAGATAAATTCAAAAGAAAAGTTATAAAATGGTAGAAAATCAGCATAAATATTTTATATCATAAACACTACTGCATTTTTGACTTTTCTGCAAACATACTCAAAGTTATATTGAGACTTCGGGAAAACCTTAGCTGAATGTTTCTAATAAAATAGTTCTTATTTTGGCTTTAGATATTGCAAGCTACCTAAAGAAAGCAGATAGGATAATGATATTGATGTATTAAAGAAGTGAAAAATTATTGACATAGTAAATTATTTTACAAACTAACAATCAAAATGTAAAAAACAAAAATACATCCTCAGCAGTTATTTTGTTGATAAATATTTGAATTACAAGACAATTTATAAAGAAGAGGATTTAACACAACCATCTAATCAAAGCAGTGGAGTTTGACAGATGGAATTAGGACTTTCACAGCTTTTCAACCGCAGTCCTGGATTTCACTCTCTTCATTCAAGTGGGTGGGAATAACATGTCCTTCAAATTTCATTTCAAGTGAAGTTCTAAACCCCTGGCATCTCAAAGAGGTTTCCTATAATGACGTAGTCACTGAATAGACAATACACACAGAGGATGTCTAACCCCTCTGGGTCCAGGTAACACCAAAGGAAAAATGGAACACTACTACCATAGTGATTATCCTTTCACTGTTAATGAGAACCAGACAGTATGAAAAAACACAAGCCCTGTATATCCACTTGCCATAACAAAGTGTCTGGTACCAGACTTGCCCTCCTGCTGAAGACAACTATGAGACTAGACAAAATATGAGACAACAAAGCCACAGACAGAACAGAGGGGAAAGACACGTGTTTGCCATGCAATACTTCAGGCTTCTGCCTGGGAGCGTTTCCTGCTTTGGAGAAGGCAAGTACTGCTGAAGCAGAGCAACAGTTCCAAACAGAACTGGAAGGAGCTCCAAACTTCTGAAGTGGCTGGAATTTGTAAAGCAAAGTAGAGAGGCTGTCCCAGGGGACTGGGTGGAAGATGGTAGGGGAAGGGTGGCAGGAGACTGAGTGGGTATTCACTTTGGACCTGTATGGTGCAAAATTCTGAGAAGACTAGCAAAAATTACCTGCTAAAGGTTGGAAACTGAATGGTGATACCAGTCAGAGAAGGGTTTGGAGACAACAGTGTTCCAGCCTCGCCAGAGCAGAGAGTTCACTACGCAGCTCAGGCATTTGAGACAGAGAAAGGCCATTCCTTAGGAGTAAGGACTATACCTATAGTTGTGGGGTACTCCCTAAGACTGAAATCAAAACTAGAATAGATGCATTCTAACAAATAATAAGACCAAGCCTGACAGGATCAAAAGGATCTTCCTGTGAGTTTACTGCCTGCCAGAACAAATCTCATCCCTATTTTAAAAGGAGAGGATATAATCCAAATGCTCAGCAGTGAAACATACGATGTCCAACATACAACCAAAAACTACTATACATGTGAAGAAACAGGAAAATGCAAGCCATAATGAAGAGAAAAAGTATTCAATAAAAAAATAACCCCAAGATGATTCAGATGTTGGGATTAACAGACAAGAACTTTAATGCAGCTATGTGAAATGTATTTAAGGACTTAAAGGAAAACATATAGTAATAAGGAACAGACGGGAATCTCCGTAAAGAAAGGTAAAACTATTAAAACAGCCAAACAGAAATTCTAGAACAGAAAAGTACAATGTGTAAAATGCAAACTTTATTGATGGGTTTAACAGCAGATTGGAAACAGCAAAATAAAGGGTCAGTGAACTTGAAGATAGATCAACAGAAAGTATCCATTCAGGAGGACTAAGAGGACAAAAACTATAAAAAGTTAGCAGAGTCTTGGTGTTTTCTAGGACAAAGAGAATGGAGCCAAAAATACTTAAAGATATATTACCCAAAATTTCCCATAGTTGATGCAAACCTTAACCATATACAGGAAATAATACATTAGATTAAGCGTATAAGTTGAAAATGATACAAACGGTGGCTGACTTCTCTTGAGAAAAATGAAGACCAGAAAAAAATGAGAAAACTCTTTTAAAATGTTGAAAAAAAGAAAAACTACTATCACTACTATCAACTGAGAATTGTCTAGCCAGTGAAAATATCCTTCAAGAACATAGGAAAAATAAGGGCATTTTCAGATAAATTAAAACAGAGAGCATTTGTCACCACTATATGTACTATAAGTGGTACTAAAGGAAACATACTGAAATCTACAGAGTAAAGAGCTAGGAAGTCAGCTTGCCCATATGAATAAACACATACAGAATAAAGAAGCCTGGCTCTTCATTTTTGGAAAAGGAAATATCCAATAGAGAAAAGAGGAAGAAAAATAATGCACCTTGAGGAGTTTGACTGAAATTGGAAGTATCAGTATGAATCACTGTTTTTTAATATAGTAAGTAGATACGGAAATCAATAAAATATAGGTGTGTCTATATTTATATATTTTTTTTCCCAGCTCTGTCTACTTACATACATAACCAGCAGCAATGAGCACATCTACTGCCTCTATGTTGTTTTCTAAATACCGTTTCCTCCACTAAAAGAAACCTGGAATCCTTGGAAAAAAGAATTTTTCGAGGGCTAGGGCAGGGAAAGTAAAAGATAAGCTTCAAACATTTTGATAAGCCAGAAAGCGAGAAAACACCCAAAAATAATGTGGACACACCAAAAAGACACAGGAGTCAGCAAATTTGATACAAAGATAATGAGAGATCATAATTCACTAAATAAAATAAAAATCCATGAGGCCCTGCTGATATAAATAAGTGAATGAATAAATAAAGGAGAAATCAAACTCTTCCTAACATTAGAATGCCATCTAATATTAATAAATATAGAAGGTACGATAGAGGTAGAAAATCACTGGGTACTAACACTAGTAAGTATAGGTTACTGAAGAACAGAATATTTACAGTCTCGAAAGTGTCTCCCCATATAATACTTACTCATTGCAATGGGGAAAATTGTACCTTCATATTGGAGAAATCTGGTGGATACCATTTTAACCAAGTTATCAAATTTAATCATCGATATTGGAGAAAACTTACACAATGTGCCTCCTGGTGAGATACACTAAAAACGTCAGTGGTATAATAAAAAATGTTTTCCATCTTTGTCTCCAGTTCCTGGCACAGACCTCCTAAAAGCCATGTAATTTCTTGAGTGATAGGAGTGTGTTTTGATTATGAATATAACAAGTCCCTTTCATAATGAGATGCGGATGACTGGCAGTCTGGGTGGGGGTGGAGAGCCCTAGAAGGATGGGAGCTGGGCTCATCACCCAGCCATGTGATTAGAGGGTTAGAACCTTCAGTCCCACCCCCAACCTCTGGGAGGGGAGAGAGGCTGCAGATTGAATTCAATCACCAATAGCCCATGTTTTAGTTAATCATGCCTACACAATGAAACCTCAATAAAAAACTCAGAACAGTGAGGTCTGGGAGAGAGTCTGGGTTGGCGAACGCGTGATGTGCTGGGATGGTCGCATGCTGGAGAAGGCAGGGAAGCTGTGTGTCCCCACCCCCATACCCTGTCCTATGCAATGCTTCCATATAGCTATTCTGAGTTGTAACCTTTAGAATAAAACTGTGATTGTAAGTATAGTGCTGTCCCGAGCTCTGTGAGTAGTTCTACCAAATTACTGACCCTGAGGGGGAGTCACCAGAACCCACGAATTAGCGGTGAGCCTGGAAGAAGTGCAGGTAGCCTGAGAATCCTGTTTGCGGCTGGCATCTGAAGCGGGGACAGTCTTGTGGGACTGGGCCCTTCCCATGTAGGGTCTGTGCTACCTCCAGGACATTAGCATCAGAAGTGCATTGGAATGTAGGACACCCGGCTGGTGTCAGAGAACTGAAGAACTGGTTGTTGCTTGGAAAACTAAACAAGGTCTCAACATTAACATCTGGGGTATTCCTGCCAAAAGGGCCTACCTTGAATCCATTCCTGAAGGACATTCTGCAAATAACTGGTCTACACCCTTTAAAAATGTCTAAATCAAGAAAGATTAAGAAATGCTTAGAAACTGTTTCAGACTGAAAAGAAACTAAAGAGACACGACAACTATGTGCAATGTAAGATCCTGGATTGGGGTGAAAAAACACTATAAATGGGTTGTTAATGGGACAATTGATGAAATTTTGACTATAGACTGTTAAACAATAGTATTGTATCAGATTAGATAACGGTATTCTATCAATGTAAAATTTCCTGATTTTGATAATTTCATTACAGCTGTGTAAGAGAATATACTTATTAAAAATATATATTGAGGGGGGAGGGGGGCAAGGGCAACATATGTAACCTAAACATCGGTACCCCCATAATATGCTGAAATAAAAAATATATATATATATATTGAAATATTTAGCAAAAATGTCTCCAACTTATTAAGAGGTTCAGAAAAAATAAAAAGCATATATTACTTACTGCACTGGAGAAAGACAGAGAGAAAGAGGAAATGATAAAGCAAATGGGGCAACAGATAAACTGGAGAATCTGGGTAAAGGGTCTTGTGGAAGCTCCTTATACTGGGTCTTGCAACTTTTCTGCGAGTTTGAAATTCTATCAAGATAAAAGTAACAGAAAACAAAAAAAGGAAACAACACAATGGACTTGCCAAATTATAAGGCTAGCTTTCTTCCACAGAGTGGAATTTTTAAGAGAATGCCTAAAAGTGATTAGAATACAGAACAAGCAGACATAGCAGTTCCCAAACTGTGTTCCCTGGCACAATGATACCGTTAAGAGATTAGTAAATGGATTTATCCCAATTAAAACAGTTGCAAGTGTTCTTTTCCCTTTCTCCAATTCACGCTGGAAACAATTTTGTTCATCAGAAAGTCAACTGACAGAGTTTATATTTCTTTAGGAAAATATCTTGGTAAACAATTAAAGTGAAAAGTGAGACCTGTAGGTGAGAGAAGGTGAAACTGTGCTTCTCTGGAGAAACAATGAAAGGAAGGGATGAAGTGGGGGCAGGAGGAGCAGCAGCTCCATGGTGAAAGGCCACAAAAGGAGCCATGGGATCCTGCCCTAAGACCCTCCAAGTTTTCTCTTTAGACATCACGGGACTCAGGGAGTGGCTGTCCTGTGGAAACAGGAGAGTCTAAGTTTTGCATTCCAGGTGACTTGGGTGAAAGAAGGTATTTTGACAATGTCAGTCCTTAAACATATAAAATCTCGGGAAGGCTCAAGACTTCCCTAGGATGTGGAATGGGGGTTCCAGGCAATCTAGCACAGGTATCGGATGACACCTACTTTTCATATATAAGGAGAACACCAAACACATTTATATAGTTGTTCTCATTGTATCTTATTATTAAGGTAATAACTTCTGATTATAAGGGTTAATATTTTATCTTCTTACTAATAAATGTGTTAATATCTTTATTATTAATACTGTGCCACATTCAAGGAAGTTGCATGGGGCTGATGCAGGAGACAATGCGTGAACACCAACGTGCAGGCAGCATTCATCAGCCAACTCTTTCATTAAGATTCATGGTCTCATTGGGAATCACTAGTCTAAGTTATGGATCTTGTCTTATATTTTAAACAGATGAATGTGTTGTTTTGTTAGTAATATAGTAATTGAGTTTTCAAATTTATATCATTTTCTATTACAAAGTTTTTAAAAGTGAATCAAATATTGGTAACTTCTTAAAATTATCTTATAAGACATTTTTCATTCTTAGCATCTATCTGAGTATGATTACACTTTGCAGCTACCTCTTGGTTTCCCCCTGTGACAATACGACCTTTAGTGTTCGGTGGTCAAATGAGCTTAAGAAATGCTGTCGTACAGCGTCATGTTTACAGATGCACATTTAAAGAGGTGGGACTCAGAAAACTTAGAATGTATTTTCATATCCTGACTCCTTTCAAAAAAGGTTATGAGACAGTCGCATTATGATTATTCAAACTGCTAAAACCAATGTAAATTAGATCACAGATCAACCCCCACACATTCTAATGAAAGTCTTGGGACACGAGTAACTCCTGCAAGGCCACTGTAACACAGAACGAGACTTCGCAGGGTGAAGCAGCAACAGGCTAAGAGGCTGCACCCTGGGAGCAGTGCAGATTGAGGACACTGGCTATTTTAGACAGCAGCACAAGAATTCAATCATCAACTGCAAAACAAAAAACACACTGTCAAAACTTTAAAGACCGTAAGCAGATTAAATACAATATATGTGAGTGAAGAATTCTCAGGGCCAGACACACTTAGGGCCACACAGACAAATGAAGGCTTTCTCAGCAAAGCTGAAGAATATTTATGGTGCTGCTGTACTTGGGACTATAGTGCCATTGAAAAGTGGAAACTCAGCTGTCACCTAAGACAGGAAGGGAATTCTGCAAATTTGGCAGCAGTCCTTCAGCTGTGTCCTTAATACCCCTCTTGGAGTCTGTTACAGTGTGAAGTTACTACAGAGCTCAAGGAGGTCACGGAGATAGCTCTATGAAGATCGGTAAATCTTTCACAGAAAATCAAAATTGAACACAATGCTTATATAGAATGGCTTCTGAAAAAATATCTCAGGATTCAACCTTGCTGAACTATCACATCCCACGTGCCAGCCCCCAGTATTCCTCAGCAGAACCATATCCTCCCTCACCCAACTTCAAAACCTGAGGCATCCTCGACTCCTCTTTTCCCCTCACTTCCATATCCTATTAGCTGCCAAGTTTAGCAGGCTCTACTTCTTCATCCGAAATCCACTCCCTATCATTTTTTTTTTTTTGGAGACACAGTCTCACTCTGTTGCTCAGGCTGGAATGTAGTGGCATCATGATACCTCACTGCAACCTCCAACTCCTGGGGTTCAATTGATCCTCCTGCCTCAGCCTCGGAAGTAGCTGGGACTACATGTGTGCACCACTACGCCCAGATAATTTTTTAATTTTTGTAGAGACAGAGTCTCACTATGTTGGTCAGGCTGGTCTCAAACTCCTGGGCTTAAGCCATCCTCCCGCCTTGGCCTCCCGAAGTGCTGGGATTACAGGTGTGAGCCACCACAATTCAACAGCAGGGCCTATTCCCTCCTGTTGATCTTTAAGGCCAGTGTCCTTGCTCAGGTCCCCACTTCTTCATACTTAGACTATTAAAATAATTTTCCATCCTCCCAGCTTCTGGTATTTTTCCCTCTAATTCTTTTTATGACTGCTGTAAAATTCATCTTTCTAAAGCACAGTTTAAATCATACTGGTCCCCCTTTCAAAACATCTTCAATTACTCCTCATGGCTCTGAGCCAAATATATATTCCTCAGCCTGGTATTCAAGACCCCAGTAATTTCCTGGACCTGTTCCCACAGCCCAATGTCTGTCTGCTTACCCGCACATTTCCATGGTCCAACGTCTCTGTTTCTTCTTCAAATTTCCCTTTACCTCTGGATCTCACCATGCACAAATCTCAATGTATTGAAATATTATGTATTTCCGGGGTCCATATCAAGCATTACTTCCTCAAAGAAATCTTCTTCCATCTTTCCAACCACATATCCTACCTATCCTGCTTCTCTGAACCCTACCACATTTCCTTGGCATCTATAATGATCTGCTTTCTATTTATTAAGACCTGGCTCTATGCCAAACACTATAATAGGCACCAGGTACACAGGGGTGATAAAATAGCTATGACCCTTCAGATTACATAAAGCTAGCCAGAATCTTCATAAAGTACCACAGAGTAGGCAGGTAGCAATGGTTCTGTCAAAGTGCTATGAAGTACCTCACAGACATACAAAGTGTCATTCAATTAAGATGCTCTGTTTCAAAATCATAATTCTATTAATAAAAAAGGTCATTTTAAATGGGAGATTTGGGGGCTACAGGAGAAGATGGTGGTCTCCATGGGAGTTAAAGTTCCTGGTAATTGTTTGTTGGAAGAACTTGAAGAAGGATGAAAAGGAGTAGGCGATGGTACGGTTAGCTGGGGCCTTGAAGATGATGAAGATATGACAAGGTGGACAGGCATGAATATTGGGCCGCCAAGGACAAATTATGAAAACAGAATATACAGCTTGAAAGTAGAATGTGGATCTAAATACCCAGAAGCTCCTCCATTGGTTAGATTTGTAACAAAAATTAATACGGATGGAGTAAATAATTCCAGTGGGATGGTGGATGCATGGAGCATACCAGTGTTAGCAAAATGGCAAAATTCACATAGCAGTGAAGTTGCGCGTCAAGAGCTAAGACGTCTCATGATGTCCAAGGAAAACGTGAAGCTTCCACAGCCACCAGAAGGACAAACATACAACAATTAATTTCAGTGGATCTCAAACTTGTCTTAAATCAACAACCTTCTACTCATGTTAACGTCTTGATTAAATATCACAATGCAAAATACCCACCCATTAAGTAAAAGAACTCCACCTGGTAGACATGACCTGGGCATTTGTATTAAATAAGAATATATTTAATATACGTACACCCATTATGTTTTCAGGTAACAGGAGGAAAAATGCAGCACAATTTTTTTTCTCTTGTTAAGGCACTGTCATTTAAACATAAACCTGGAATACTCGAGATAGAATTCAGATTTACAACATGAAAGCGTGAAGAGAGGTGTCAGATGGCAGTGGAAGCATGTGTGTTTATGAAAAGTAAAAACCTCAAGAAAGAAAAACAGAATTGGCTTAGCAAAATTCATCTTGCTTAGCAAAAGAGCTGCAGTTGAAACTGTTTAATGTAGCAGGTACAATGAATATTTTGTCACAAATTGTGTTAATTTTTGAAGCAGTGTGGGTGCTGACTACTAGTAGTATCAAAAATATGTTCGGGATTGTTTTGATACCTGTATTTATAATAAAAAAATGTTGGGGAGTTGATGAGTTTCTGTTAAAAGCTGTTCCTGTATGTTACATGTAACAAACATGGTAAATATTTGTTTATGGTCTTTGTTTAACAAAATATGCATTTAAGTTTAAGTGAAGTCAACAAAAAGAAAAAAAAAATAAAAATAAATAAATGGAATAAAAAATAAATAAATAAATAAATGGGAAATTTGGAGAGTCTTATAGTATAGTCTTTAAGCCCATAATCAAAGACCTGTGCATAGCCATAGCAAAAATGGAAGAAATAGCAAACGGAAACATTGAAATATTTTGGAGCCAAAAATGTCCATTTTTTGAAGATATCTGTAAGTTTATTTAAAAAAATAAATGATAGAATGGAAGGAAAGAAAATCAGATTTCTGTATCAATGGGACTTTAAGTGAATGAATATGATTAATTAAATGAAAAAAGACAATAGGTTTGTCTGGGTTTTTGACAGTTTTCTGACCTATCATCTTGGAATCTCAGTAAAATCTTCAGAGGTTCGCGTGGAGATAACATAGATAGGGATATGTACAGTGATCAGATAAAAAGATGAGAGAGTACAACTATAGGATGAGCTATCTTAAATTATAGTTAAGGAGAAAAACAAGGCAAGATTTCTCTCAGGCCCATATCCTTGACTGAACCCCCAGTGAAGAAACTCTGGCATTTAAAAGATGGGGAAGTTCTCAGCATACATTCTGGTTTTAAGTAAGTATGCAGATTACTATAATACACCACAGTTTCAATAACCCACCATCCACAACTGCTGTCCAGTGACCCAGCCATATTCCCTTCCCTCCTCTCACGGTCCCCTGCTCTCACGTCCCCTGCTCACCTCATATGCGTCTTTGATGTTCAAGGGCTCACCAAGCGCTGCCACATGGCCCACAATGCCTTTGTTCCATTCTAGGCGGATACAGTTATTTGAAGCTTCTTCCAGTGTTGAACCTTCAGCAACATCAAAGAGGCGGCTGATAAGAAACTTGTCGTTGGAGCTGTCCTCACAGACAAGGAACAGGGAATAGCGGTCAGCGGAGATGAGTCCATGGATGTGCAAGAAAATTTTGTGACATAAGGCTGTGACATCCAAATGACTAGAAATATCTTTCACTAATTCCAAGAGTCTTGAGCACTGGTCCCCTTCATCATTATCAAACCGTGGGGAGGTTAGAGGCATCTGTTCCTTCTTTTCTGAGTCAGAGAGGAAGCTCACAGTTCCCTCGGAATCCGTGACAACAATGGGTCTAAGAGGCCGGTCAAATTCCGAGGCGGAGATTTTCCTGGCTGGTGTTCCAGGGGCGCTGTTATCTGCACGAGGACTCTGCTGCAAGGGACAAGAGCAAGACTCCGTGTGGCCTCTGATGCCTTCCTTGCACACAGGGATGTTGTGAACTCTCTCAGCAAACCATGCATTGACCATTTCTCTGCAGAAGGGAACATGCAGACACATTAGATACTTAAGGAGGAAGGGTGCTACTCCTGAAAGTTGCTAAAAATCCTCTCGCAGTAAACCAATTAGATAATGATTTGCTTTGTCATAGAAAATAAAAACAAGATGGTTTATTTAATACAATTTTATTTTGAAAAACTATAAAGGACAATTCCTTCAATGATCATCTTAATAAAGTCTGACTTCTACATATATGATTCATTTGATTTGCAACATACCAAAGCATCAAATCTGCTTCTCTCAAAATTATTTATATTAAAAAGTAAAAGATACTAAATCTAACAATCAAAAGAAAACATAAATATGGAAACTAATCTGATGTTTTAAACATACAACTTGTTCTAAAGTTAAATATTTGAAAATTAAAAACAAATATTTATCTAAATTTGGCTTGCTAGTGTGTATAATTTTATACAGTTCTATCTATATTGTAAAGATAGATAAGATTTAGAGGAGAAAATAGAAAATAGAAAAATTTAATCTGGTATGCAGAAAGATTATAGAAACATTTTGACAATGTACTACTTTGGAGAGACTGTAGGTATGTAGTCACTCTCCAGTCTTCTTGGTTGTAGTGGAAATTGCCATTACCTCTTTGGAGGGCAAGTAAGCAATGGCTAACAAATTTTAAAATGCATCTATCCTTTGTTCCAGAGATTTTACACATTTGGCAAAGGAAACACAAGGGTATTTACTGTAGTATTGTTTACTATAGCAAAGATAAGAAGCAATCTCCTGTCACCAATAGAAAGCTGACTAAATACATCATAGCACGTTTATACAATGGAACACTAAGGTGACATTAAAATGGTTATATGTACTGATATGAATAATCTCCACAATTTATTAAGTGAAAAAAGATGATACAAAAGAGTTTGAAAAGAAGATGCCTTATTTCTGAGTTTTTACTAAGTCTTTCATTTATGGGATGTTCTCCTAATTATTTTATTTTGAACAATGATGTATTATTTGTTAAATGTATATTACTGTGAAATGATATCAGTCTAGAATGGAATGGGTCAAAATAAAAAGGTAAATATTACCTCCCTCATAATTTCATGCATTGGATGCAGTTATAAAAATCTTTCAAAGATCTCTTTAAAAGACAATGGTCAGAGGATACAAAATTTCAGTTAGGAGAAATAAATTCAAGAGATTCATTGTACGATATGGTGACTATAGTTAATAATAATGTAGTATATACTTGAAAATAGCTAAATGAGTAGATTTTAACTGTTCTCACCACAATAAACTGATATGTATGTAAGGTACTGTATATGTTAATTAGCTTGATTTAGCCATCCCGCAATGTATACAATGATATCAGAACATCATGTAGTACACCATAAATTTATAAAATTTTGTCAATTAAAAAATAAATTTTAAAAATCCATATGTAATTTTAAAAAAAACCTCACTGGTCTTATGAATTGACTGACTTTATAATAAAGAGGTATTACAAATTTAAACTAAGAAGAACAAAAGCAAGGTAGTAGATAGGTATTTCGTACAGAACACAAGCACATATACCTACACAGATTATCCATTTATTTACTTGTTTATTTCTGAGACAGGGTTAACTCTGTTGTCTAGGCTGCAGTGCAGTGGCCCGATCACAGCTTGCTGCAGCCTGGAACTCCTGGGCTCAAGCAATCCTCCTGCCTTAGCCTCCCAAGCAACTGGGACTAAAGGCACATGCCACTATACTCAGCTATTTTTTTCTTTAAATTTTTTGCAGAGACTGGGTCTCACTATGTTGCCCAGGCTGGTCTTCAACTCCTGGCCTCATACAGTCCTCCTCCTCAGCCTTCCAAAGTGCTGGGATTACAGCTGTGAGACATTGTGCCTGGCTTACTACATAGGTTTTTTAAAAATATAAAAAACTGTCGTAATGTTTTATAGATGCATGTTGTGGCTTAGGACAAAATTTCCAATGAGGACAACATACACTGATCAAAGTAATTCTGTATCTCAAAATCTTAAAAATGAAGGTGACAAACTCTGGGAAATCCTTATGTAACCCCCAAAACTGCATTAGCAGTGCCAAAGACACTGATGTTAAAAATGCATATGAAGCTGTCAAAAACTTACAGGAAGGTTTTGAATAAAATTGTTTTGTAAAATGTAAGATAAGAAAAAAGCGGTATGTCTAAATTAACATACCTGATGTGATTTTAAATATGTACATGTAACCAAATTGTTAAATTAATATAAAAATAGGCATTTTAACTATTTCGGCTACATACCTAAGACTTAGTCCCAACATATTTCTTACCTTCTCAATGGAATATGGATATCTACTTTTATATCTTTTAATCGAAAACTGCCTACTTGGCAACTCCATGTGGATATCTAAATTGACAACTTAAAATGCTGAAAACAATTCCTAATGCCCTAGCCATCACCGTGCCCCGATCTCACTCCCTGCCAGTTTTCCTCATATCAATAAATAGTACCGTCACCAGTTACTCAAACCAGACATCTAGGAATTACTCCAAATTTCTGTTTCCTTCAACTCTCACATTCGGCTGAGCAGCCAAGTTGTGTCAACTTCACTTCAAAATCCTGTATCTCCATCTGTTCATTTCTATCTCCATTACTACCAGCCTGGTCCAAACCCTGCCGTCTCTCACTTGGACTAGGGCCATAGTCCCCTAACTGGTCTCTCTGATCTTACACTTGCCCCCGTTCAATCCATTCCCCACACAGCGGGCATGGTAATCTTTTACCGAAGTAAATCTTAACATCTTAACTACTCTACTTGGCTTCTCAGTGACTGAGAAGAAAACCTAAACTCTTGTAGCCCCTGCCACACAAGGTCCTCTCCCCATGCTGGCCTCCTGCCACGCTCTAACTGACCCCTGCAGGATGCCCTCCCCACACCTGCATGTGGCCACTCAGTTTCCACGTCCCCTGCTGGACAGGCCTTCCCTGATCACTCCACCTAAAGTGGCCCTGACACATAATGTTCTCACCCTATACTGTCTGGATTATCACTACCTGCTATTTCTCTTGTTTATCAATCTGTTGGTATATTGTCTATCTCCTCTGCCTAGATGTAAATTTCCTGGGAGTTACTTGTCTGTCTTGTTCACTGACACATCTCCTGTACTTAGATCGATGCCTGCCGCATACAGTAGCAGGTCCTCAACAAATATTTCTTGAATGAAGTGAATGCATGAATAAGCGAAAGCACCTAAAGCATGAAAAGGGACAACAGTCTTTTGAATATCTAAACACGGGTATATTTGCTACAGAAAATCAACGTTGTGTTTTAGCTGTTAATGTTCATCATCCCCTGGATGTAAGCCTCATAACTGACTATAGCTAATTTATTCCATATACCCTGCAGTGCCTAGTACAGTACAGCATATGTCTTAAGCAGAGTCAGTACTTAAAAATTCTTTGTTCTGTATTTTAGATTGCTATATTTGTCTCATAAATGTTTTATTTCTAGATATTTTCTTAGATTAACTTAGTATCAAATGACATAGGAAAAGCAGATCTAGTATATTCAGTCATTCAATAAACAATCTGTATTAACCACCAGTAGTGGAGAAGGAAATTCTCCTGACCACATTACTAATTATTTGAGTCCCTGTAATTACATGCTTGCATAGGAAAATTTATGTTATTATAACATCAAAATCACTTATGAACCAATCACATATAAAATTAAATCATCTCTCCCTTCAGCCATCCCTTGAAGTTTTGCAGTGCATGACCTATGTGGCTGTATGAAGTGGGCCTTTCTTAGGATTAACATTTATACTCTCCCACTGATTTTTTTAATACTTCAGACTTTATGCAAATACAAATCACCTGCAAACTGAAATTAAATTCTTATACAAGATACACGCTATGGTCTGAATATATGTACCTCTGCCCCCGAAAATTCACAGGTTGAAATCTAATCCTCAAAGTGATGGTATTAAGAGGTGGAGCATTCGAGAAGTGGGGACTTTGAAAGGGCTCTGCCCCCATAAATAGAATTAGTGCTTGTAGAAGAGGCCTAAGGGAGCTTGTTAACCCTTTTTGCCTTTCTGCCCTTTGAAGACACAGAAAAGGCACCGTCTACAAGGAACAGGCTCTCACCAGACGTCGAATCTGTTGGTGCCCTGCTCTTGGACTTTCCAGCCTCTGGAACTGTGAGCAATAAATTTCTGTTGTTTACAAATTATCCAGACTAAGATATTTGTTACAGTAGCTAGAATGGACCAAGACAATACAGATTTTCTAGAAGTAGATAAAAGTGATGTTGAAGAACTCTTCTAACATTACACAAAGGCACAGAGTTATGCCTAATTAAAGGCCAGCTAATAACAGAAGAAACAAACAACAAGGATAATGACATAACGGATACTCAAAAAGAGAATTATATTCAAATAATTACATTCTGGATGAGGAAAGCTCCTTGGAAAAACTGATGAAGCCTTAAATATTATTTCAAAAAAGGATTTGGGGGGAAAAATACTTTCCTATGACCCTGCTGCAAAAGCCAAACATGAAGTGAAGATATTGTTTGTGGTTTATAGTTTCGTCAAAAAATTAACCATTTATTCTAAAAATTAATAGAGCTTTCATTATAATCCAAATTTTATTAGATCAAAGATAAACTAATTTTCATAATCTGCGGTTCTATTTTGCAAGAGGAAGTTCCAATCAAAACCTTTCCACTGATTTTTTTTTCCATTTTGATAGGATTCACTTTAAGTGTCTTTTTTTCTGGAATTAATTATTCCTATAAGGCAGAGATTCCCATACGGCACTACGGTGGACACCAGGGTGAGAATAAGGAGCAACCCCAGACAAATCATCAAGTGACCTCTTCTCCCAAACTTTAAGCTTATATTGTGTTCAGAAGTTAAGTTATAAACATATTGGATTTTGCAGCCACATGAAGCTCGTATAAATGTACACAAATAAAGATGGAAAAGATGACTGTGAACACGTCCAACAGAAGGATAAAAAGCAGCAGATAAGAGTCATGAAATCTGGGTAGTAGCTCTAATCGGGCAAATCACTTCTATGGCCTAGATTGGATCTCTATTTTCCCTTCTCTTTCTTGATTATAGGGGATTTTGGAAAATATGCACATTAATGATACCAAAAAAAAAACCCCACACATCGTTTTATTTAAACCTGGTGAGGCAGGCATTAACAATTCTATCTTCTAAAATATGAAGCTAAATGAAATGGTTGAACCAAAGCTATTCTACTGCTTGATGGCAAAACCAGGAATCAATTTCAGGTCTCCTATTCCAGGTATCCTGGGCAATAAGAATATAAAAGTCCCAGAGCATCAATGCTTGTCATGAAGAAGGCACTCCAGAACACCCAGTTGAATCTGAAAGTCGAAGTCAAATTCAAGTAGAGAAGGCAGAGATAATATGATCATTTACAATAATACATTCTCTAACTTAATCCTTTACTTCAGATCATAAAAGGACGGCACACTAAACCACTGAGGCAAAAACATTATCTCAATAGATAATGAAGCAAATACGTTCTTTTCAGCAACGCACTGAAAAGAACACATAATAAATGTGTTTGAGAGTCATTCTTAAGGTTGCTGGATTTAGCAAATAAAATCACAGGATACCCAGCTAGAACTGAGTTTCAGATAAACAATGAATAATTTTTTAGCATAAGCAGTATACAGATTTAACTAGGTGTCCTTTATTTTATATGGCCACTCTAGTCATTCTATGTTCTTTTTCTTAACTGAAATTATTGGTGGATAGACAACAAAGAAAAGGTAGGTTCTATGTAGCATACTAATGAGTTCCAGGCTATCAAATCACTAATTTTATCATTGAAAGCATACAAAGGACTACCACCCACACTGTGATCTGGTGTATGATAATTGAACCTTTTAAAGCTCTCAGATTAATAATTTGTGGTAAAACTAGAGAATAAAATTCTTCCTTAAATCAAGTACTTTTATTTTGATCTCAAACCACCCCAGGGACAAAACAAACTACAATCTACTTATAAAACGGAGATTTACTAATTGCTAAAATTTCTTAGGATTACAAAGCATTGAGAGGCTGAGTTTTCAGCCATGAATCCTGGGTTCTAATCTTAGCATTTGCTACTAATGGGATATGTGACCAGTGCTGAGCCATTTTCTTCCTCTAAGTTTCAATTTTATCCTCAATAAAATAGGGAAAACACCACAGGCTCTGACCTCTTTAAGAAATGCACGGTACTGTCTTCAGCAGAGTATAAAGGCAAGAATATCAAACTAGCAGTCAGGAGATGATTCTAGTTCCAGCTACAACATGACTCGGATGTGACGCTAAACCAATTACAACTTCTCCAGAGTTCAAGTTCTTCAGCAGTAAAAATTACCTGTTGTATTGAAAAGCTATTAAGACCCCACAATAGCTTACAGTATCAATGGGCCAAGAGGTGGTGTCCTTGGGTCAGTCAACTCAGCTCTTTTGCCTCAACTTCCCCATTTTTAAATAGGGGACAAACCTCTTGACTCCTTTTCTCACTGCACAGGGTTGATGTATGAGTCAAATTAGAAAATGCATGTGGAAGCACTTCAAAATCCCTTTCATGCATGTAAGTAAGGTTTTGCTATCTCCTACACCCTCAGTACTTCATTTCCTCCTAAAGTTCGGCCAAGAGAAAAAGGTAAGGATAAAAGGCTGTGTTCCTGGTGGTACAAGCCCACAGGCAGAGGAGGCCTAATAGGGTTTGCATATATTTCGGCAACATGCACCATGAACACTCAAAATCTTTGGCCAAAGCAGATACTTTCTTTAGAAGACCGTTCTTTACAGAATCCCTCTAAATTAAACAAACAAACAAAAAAAGAAGACGACGAAGAAGAGGAAGAAGAGTTTAAGTGATATCACAGCCATCTGAGCCAAAAGAACAAAGCAGAAACAAGTTCCCCTGAGGCACTGTACCCTTTGCCACAAGCTCTAATAATTTAGCCTCTCCACTCCCATGTGGAAGTGTGTCCTCGCCAGCTGCCCTGCAAACCTGGGAGCAATCAGAAAGCACCGCGGCCCTCTTGAAGTCTTGTAGTTGATTTAACTTTTACAAGGCTGTTAATGAAAGACAACAGGCCTGACACTTGAAAGAAAGCCACGGCCAAGGAAAATGCAATGAAAACTGATGCCAAGAAACAGCATTGATGACAAGTTCCTAATGTTTCACAGCCCATCCAAATCTTCCCATCTCCCCACCAAAATCTGTTTCATTATCTTCCAGCCACTTATTTCCTACTTTACCTTATTACACAAAAAAATGTCTTACCTCATAAGCGAGTTGTATTATACATACACCCCTTTTAAAATTGGTAAATTTGGTTTTGTTCTTAAACTTTTAACAATATGTCTTAAGTGGAGAAACCCTGGAGGATACTGAAGTCAACGATGGATGGGCGTCATTCCTCGCAGGTGTCACTCGTCTGAATACCACCTATCGGTTCATACCGGTACAGCCCACAGATGATACTTAGGGCTAAGAAACCCTTTCCCACACTAAGCAAACAAAGAACCCAAAAAATTCATAGATGGTATGAAATAAAACCAAATGGAAGTTGCCAAAAACTTGCCATGAGTTCTTGTCATCAATGTGACTTCAATCTTAAATTTCAAATATTTTTAAACAATGAATCCAATCAGAAGTTCATTGTCCTAATATGCTACTTTAGGGAAGACTCTTGCAGCTCAAACTGCTCATGCAGTAATGACTCAATACAAAAATCAGTGTCATTAAGAGAAACACTTAACAAATGTTAATTTCACAAAGCTTCTTCGAAGCTTTCACAGCACTGCATCCTTCAAGATGTCACAGTGTGGCTGGAGCACCAGCAAAACTAATGAGCTCACGCACTAGCCTGGTTCCAGCAGCTGCTGCAGGAAAACGCTAAGGTTGACATTTCCAATGTCAGACATTTTGAGTTTTTAGTAATACAGTGGAATGAATAAATTCATTTGTGAATGACAAAAAAAAAAAATCAAAGGAATTCTAGGGGGTAGGAAGCTAACCGGTGAATTGTCATCAATTTTCACAACGGTTTTAATGAAGAGTTTTAATCAAAATTACATACGTGGCAGGCAGAAATAAAATGTTATATATTTCATCTACACATTCTATGTGCTCATTTTTAAAGTACACAAAAAGTGTAGCATTCTTAAAATGACTCAATTAAGTTAATGATAAATTAAACAGTGGCAAACTAGTACTGTAATACCTTTTTGTGGCTATTTAAATAGGTTTAAGTTTTGTATGTTGGGTATACTTCATCTCATATTCTCTAAAAATTTTATAAATTGATTAGTAATATTCATTAAAAAATGAAGGGTCAGGTGCAACATATAATCTGGGAAGAATCACAACTACCCCCCCTTCCCAATTTCTCCTTTTCACTCAAGATTTTTATAATCCTATCATAGGAAAGAAAACTACAACCTACAGTTTGTGTTTTAGAAATTCTCCACTAATCTAGATAAGTCACAGCTTCTTCCAAATGATTACTATCTAGAGGTATTAAATAGAACATACAAAACTTCTTGGCAGGACAGAGGGATGCAAGCTCTCGCGCTGCATTTAATACGATTATCAAAAGGGGCGCACACGCGTGCGAGCGCACACACACACACACAAAGACAAACACCTGTGCCAACAAGGGTCTCATGCAGCAATAACTACTTTCTACTAAAGTGGAATGGCTCACTCATCTTACAAAATGAATCTTGAAAAAGAAAGAAAGTGCCTTAAAAAAACATTCAATATTCCAGATGTCTTGAAGTGGAAAAATAATTAAAATATTTTGTCTAGGGTTTACAGACTATTTCTTGGCTTCTACAAAAGTAAGGAAAAGAGAAGAAAAATTTACAAGGTAAAGTAAAATTGTGATATAAACATAATAACCCTCATGAGTTAAAAATATAATGAGATGAAACCTACTTTTAGAGCAACTAGTTTAGTATGTTTTGCACTCTTGCCTAAAATAATGTATCGAAGGATAAAAATTCTTTGCAAATATACTGTACTTAGGGTATTTGTGTTCTAAAACTAAAAATATAATTGTAATGGCCTAGTACCTAAATTTTTAGCCACTCTATTTTAAAATGTCATTTGAGATTTCCCAATTTTTATACTCTAAAATTATACGTGGAAATTAAACTCACTTGGGCAAAGTCTCTAGGCACACCATTAACTAATGTGCTTGAACATAAAGAGGCCCTAGGAGACACTTTAACCTCTTCCTGAGTTAGAATCCTCATGACATTAATGCTATGAGCCTTTGCTTCGCTTCCATTAATATTGACACTGAACTTCATTCAGCAGAGCATGGTGGTTAAGGGCTCTAGGTGAGCAGACTTAGGATTCCACCCCAGAGCCACCTTTCTAAGAATATGGCCTTAGGTATATCATTTACTCTCTGCAACACAGAGATCACGGTATTTACTTCATAGGGTTAAGACAACTAGAAGAAATGATACATATAAATGATAGCTGAAGTCATGCACGGTGTTTCATACATGACAGTTATTGGTTTGATGTTAACTGAACATTAAATGGAGTATACTTTTAAAAATGATTAAGTTTTTGTTTTTGCTTAAAGAGAATTTACTCAATGAGTTTACACACAACAAGTAGCTACTGGTTCTTTTTAAGCCCCTAATTTAAAAGCACTAATATTCCAATAGGAAAAAAAAAAAAAAAGAGTTGTTTTAATGTTAGTATTTTTTCAAATTGAAGCTAAAAAATCACGGACTCTCCAGATCAATAACTACACTTACATATGACATAATCTTCTGAATTCTACATTAAGATTAGGAGCTGAACATTTAACTGAGAAAAATAAATGTAAGAATATAACTTGTCTTTCCCTAACTGCTTAGAAATTAATTTTTTTCCAAAAGTAAGTTATAGGTTTAGGGACTGTTTTTCTCCCAAATCAAAACTAAAACTGTTCGACAACAAATGTGAGAAAATATATAATAATTACCTATGATGAAAACCGTAGCTATATTTCAATAATAACCCTAATTTTAAACTAGAACACATTTTAATACTGGATAAAACAATGCTTTGACATTCTGCTATAGGCAATTTGGGGATTAAAGTTGGCTGTTTTAGTTCTTATCCAAGGGAGCTTACTTAGGGAAATTCTAAAAGTAGGCTGATGCACCCCTTGGCCTCAAGGATGGCCATAGAGCAAGTCCCTTAAGCAGAAACTTTTGGAGGAAATTTGTAGGATAAATTTTAATGTTTATAAGTCTATTATTAAAATGTCATACCACAATTACAAGGAGTGTATTACATATTCTGACTGGAAAGGATGGTTGATAACTTGTATAAAAATCTGTCAAAAACATCCGTAGGAAAAATACAGAAATAATTCATGAAAAAATAAAGTTAGATATTTTTCCTGCTCTTGGACCCTTATTTTATACAGTTTTAGTTATGTTATTTGCATAATTTTACCTGGATCTGCTACTCAAATTTGGAAAAGTACTTAAAAGAACGAAACTATTCAATCTGAGAAGCTGATACTCTGCTCTCCCAGTGAGAATCAAGAACTCTCAGAGCTGAAAGAGATTTTTAAGCTCATTTATGAACCTCTCTGCCTTGATTCCTCACCCCCTCTCACCTCCCATCTTAAAGCTGGGCTTTATGAACTTGCACCAGCCACAAAGTTAGTTAACAGCAAAGCTGGGAACAAAATTTGGGGGTCTAGGTTCCCACAAAAGGTTCTGTTCAAACTGTTAATAAAAATTCACCTAGGAAAATGAACAAGACACTTAAAGCCTATAAAATCACTATCCCAGAGTAAGGGAATGACTATCAAATTTGTGATTATATTTAAGAGGCTGATGATTGTCAAGATAAAATGGTAAACCACTGAAAATCACTAAAAAAAAAAAAAAAAAAAGAAATGCATTATTTTCTTAAGAATTCTATGAGGAAAATGCTGTTACCTCCATTTTACAGAAAGAGTAAATAATGCACCTAAAGTTATTCTCTTAGAAAGGGTGGTTTGGGGTTGAAGCTTGTCCTACTTAGGGCCCTTAACCACCATAAATAGAAATAAATTTTAAAGGGCTCAGAAGAGTGGCTACTAACCAAGTATGGTGCCAGTCCTTGAGGGACATTTGGAAATGTCACAAATGAGGGTGGTCCTCGCATTTAGTGTCTCTAGTCCAGGGATGTTGAATGTCCTGCAGTGCACTGGACAGCCTCTCACAATAAAAAAGCGGGGCCCCACCAAATGCCAACATCCTCTTTTGAGAAGCACTGGTTTAGATGAATAAAAGATTAACAGACTATAATAAAGTATTAAACAAAACAGGAGACCTGAAGCATCTCCAAGTAACATCCTCCAGTAATCTCTACTCTGATATTATACTGAGTAGCTCACTTAAGGCTGGCATGGTAAGGAAATAAATGCTCTGCCTAAAGTTATTTAGTATGTCCAAGCTTTCTCCAGCTATGAAAACATCTGAGAAGCTTACTGGGACCAAATATAAATAAAATGCAGAATTGCTTCATATGGTTTTACATTCAAATGTGACTGAGAGTTGGAAGGGACATAATGTTTAGTAATTTTCCATGCATTCACAATCCTGTGGTATGAAAGATGTTGCTTAAAGAAAAACCTACTACATCTGAAAGAAAACACAATAACTGAATCTATGTGGTAAATATGTAAATTGATTTGCTTTGCAGTTTGGATATGGAAGAGATTGAACTAGATTGGTGTTTCTCATTAGAAGGTCTGAGAAGAATTCAAAACAAGTATGTTTTGGAGATCTGTACATTTTCTATGAAAATGTTTTAATTTTGTGTTTTCACACTGATCATAATTAAAACAAAAAAAGGTGAAAGACATATGCTTTAAATTACAGGGATGACTTATAACAAGTATGGGCCTGCAATTTTAGCTCTCAGGTTTATAGCTGTGTTAATGAGAAAATAAAAGAGGTAAATTTAATATGCAAATATGCTTTTAAATCAAGTAAAACCTTAAAGCTGGTATGCTGTGCTATAAGAATAAAGGTTTCACGACTGTTCAGAGAGAGACAGAAGTGAGTCACCACAGGGTAACTGTCGCAAAGGCCAGCCAACCTCACCTGCAGTTAGGGCCATATTTACTTTGCAAGGGTGATTTAGTAAATGCTGTCAATTTGCATTTGGCTCTGGTTTTATCATTTTGTTCATGATTAACTTAAAATGTATTTGGGCATTACAGTTGCATAAATGTTGTGACTATGATTAAATCTACTTTTGTTTATTCTGCTTTTCAGAATTTCACGTTTAACTAACATTAAAATAAAAGGAGTCATCACTAGGTATGGTAGATATCTGGAACTTCTGGGTCTGCCCACATCACTTTCTTTTGGGAATTCTCCTTCCCCAATGACATAACATATTATGGGCTATCGGCTCCAACAAAGTAGTCAGACAACCCTGCTCTCCTGGATACAATGATTGGTCCAGAGTAGCCTTGTGACCCATGTAAGGCCAGAGTAATTTGGGGAAATACCAAAAGTTTAAGATCCACATATACTTACCAGGAAGAAACTTCCAGCACATGAAAACAGCATGCAGGAAAATAAAGCCAACACAGCACAGGGCCAAAAGATAGATGGACAGATGGGTTCATGGATAGACAGATGTGTGTAGGGAAAGAGGAGCAGGCAGACAGACAGATCAGAGACACACACATAGAATCTTGGAAAGATTATTTGATCAGCTGGATTCACAGCTAAACCAAGGCCCAGGCACTTCGATTACGTCAGTCAATTCTGTATGGTTCAAGTTGGGTTTCTGTCACTTGCAACCAAAACCTTGCTAATATACTGGAGATCAATGAGAACGTCTTTTTTTTAATAGATACATTATTCTAGTTTGAGAAACTGGATTATATGATCCCCTATAACTATAAAGCTCAATGACTGTGTGTATGTATATGTGTGTGTCTGTGTTTCAATTATGTCATCAGCTCAGAAGATCAGGATCTCATCTCTTCTTACATCTTCAGCAAAAGTATTCAACAGAGAGTAGAGAAGACGATTCTAATTTTTTATAATTATCACTAGGGGTAACTATCAAATTGGGATCTTTTCTCTCCCAAGTTAGAGTGTAATAAAATTATTCAGAGAAGATAATTTGCAACAAGTTAATCTTACAATTCAGAATCAGGGGGGAAAATCCTCCCACTCTTGAATAAAGAAGATAACAACTGCACATGAGACCTTTAAGGTATGTTCACTACAAACCAAAAGCCAGGGGAAAAAAATCTATTTATCTTTCAAAACTTTAAAAAAAGTTGGGGAATATTTACCAAAATGATTCTTATAACCTAACACTCAGTTTGCTTTACCTGCTGTAAACAACTGGTCGACAAGAAATATAAATTCCTACCATTCAGAGAAAATGAATAAAGCACTTATATTGTAAAAACAAAAATAATTCAAAATAAAATGATAATATCAAATCAGTAAATAAGATTACAGAGCTAAATATCAAATGAATGACTCATGTAGAAAGACTTTCTTCAATTTTTATTCCTAGGTATGTAGCTCACAGGCACTTTTGCCTGAGAACATGATATAACAGATATTTCCAAGCCACATCCATCAGCTAAAGCACTGGTCAACTGAATCTACATCTGTGCAGCTAAACTAATTTCATAGGAAGTCTTGCTAAGTCAGTAGCTAGTTTGCATCCTAAATTCAGAAATTAGTCATTTTTCAACCCTTCTCTATCAATCAACTCACTGATTTATTTAATTGTCCTACAGTCCCTACCAAAGGCTTATCCTACATCAAGAGATTTGTATCCTACAATCAGCTTGGGGAACAAAGAACAAATGTAACTCAACACAGCAGTTACAGGATCAACAGATTATTAGGTTGAAAACTGTTTGGGGGATAAACTAACAAATACCACACAATTCTGTTTAGTCTTTTCAATTACAAAAGAAATCTTCCAAGCAATTCAAGCAAAGTTCTAAGTTAATTCATGTTTTCAAATCTAGACATAGGGGTGCCTCACAGTAAGGCACATCTGTCATCAGATAAGGGTGAAGGTACAAACTTTACCTACACAACTTGAAAGGAGTTTCAAATAATTGAAAAGAAATGACATTTGAGACCAGAGTCAAATCATTTATTTAGGCAGAATTATTTTAAAAGGAAATTTTGTAATATAGCACAATCAAAATACTAAAGAAGTTCCTAATCTTAAGGTGCTGAGGACATGATCTCATGACGATATTGGCAATTTCTACAGATCTTCAGGTCACAAACTCAAAAAAATTTACTGAATTTTAAAACAAGCCTACTTAAGTTTGTGTTATACTCAGCAAATCAATTTATTTCAAGATACCCACCTATATTAGTTGCCACTGCATTAATGCTACGACATATTTTAGAAATCGTGATCATGTAGTTTAGGCCCTAAAATGGGCCTGAATTTGAAACTTCGAAAAAACCAGTGATAGAAGAGCACTGAGTAACATCATTTTCAGGGGCTCCCTCAGATTCCTCCACGCAGGAAGAAGTCAATCCATAAGAGTACTTCGGGTGCACTAAAAGGCAGTTTGGAGGTGGCTATATGGACCCTGATTATGAACAGTACAAGGGGAAAAGGTTATTACTGCACCAGAAATTACCATCATAAAAATATTACAAATATTATCAAAGTCAGACAGGATCAATGCACAGAGGGTTTTATTTCTTCAACACTAGCAACTACCTAACAAAATATGCTCAACAAATCAGTTGTCTGAAAATTGTGAAAAAGTTTACATTCCTACATAATTATAGAAAGAAGAATTTTTAAAAATGTGATCGCAATATTTATTTTAGATCCATAATCTGATTTTAATGTAAATACCCTGCAAATAAACATGCTACAGGTTTTAGAAATGAGAAAAGAATTATAATGAAAAAAGAAAGAATCCCAAACGCAGGACCTGGAACCTCAATTAATTCGGCACAGCTTTGCACTGCCAAATAAAAAGTCTATCACAGAAAGCTACATCCAAGTGTAAAACTTCTGTTTCTGGACTTTGATCCAAGCCGTCATAAAAACTTGTCCTCCTCACTTAATATTTCCTATTTCCAGCACATGCCAAATATTCTCAAGCTTTTGCCTGGTACAAAACAAAGCAATAAAAAGTCAATCATGTCACCCCTACAACACTAAATGATCTAAATCATCACCCACACTCATAGAGGCGATCAGTAATTAATGAAAGGTAACTTTATTCTAATATGCTGTCAATAACAACAGCTGTTAAGTGGCATTAGCACCAGGAAGGCTTCATTTGTAAATGCATGCACATTAAAGCCCTCAATTAACACAGTACCTCGGGCCTGTAGTTCTGCAAATCGTCCACAGTTGTGTGAGTGGGAGTTTTCCAAGCATAGTTTACTAGTCTCATATTAATTTTTATGACGTATGTTATGAATTGTTTAATTGACAAGAATTCACATAAACACGTTGTGATAACTAAAAAGCATCTAGTTCTATGCTACAAGCTATAGTTTTTAATAAGGTGCGTAGCTTTGTATTTGAAGACAGTTACAGGAAACGGTGTAATATAGCAGCATAACTGCTTTAAGGCCAACCAAAATTCCCAGGTGTTTAAAATTGAGGAATGCCAGAAACTTCATTATGTTCAATGGCTACCACTGAGTGCAGATCATTCAGTCTGAGACTAGGATAGAGAGGCATGCATAAATGTCAAATGACAATAATATAGAAATAGTTCCATCAGCAAGCTTGGTTACTGATGCAGATGGTCAACCTGAGAGAAAATAGATTCATTTCAAATCTTAAAACATGCTACAGGTCTCTACAGAACTATTCTGTTTCGTGGGTTTCTTGAATCACATGTGATATTTATTTCACACTTAAAAAGTGTAACAAAAGGGAAAAAGCAAAGTAATGTGAGCTTCCAGTTAAAAAAGAAAAATTCTTAGCTGTAAAGCTAAAATGCATGCAGTAAGTTTTTACCATAATAACGTGAACTACACTGAGATTAGTAGTTTGACATTTTTATAATCAATTAATGTCCAATCTCTTATTCTTAAATCTCCAATTAATGACACCAAATATAAAGCCAAACTGGAATATTGTTTCATGAAGGACTTCTGGCTACACCAAGTAACTAGATTACATTCTTTACACTGACAACTCTCAGCACTTTGTAACTCCTAAAATTGAGGGCCTGCACTACTCTTAAATATTTTACACTTTCACTTTCCAACTTAAACTCGACATAAACTCTTCTCCTAAAAACATACATACGCGCAAATATATATTACAGAAAGTGTTCAGCCTGTTGCCAATATCAACTATAATTTTAAAACCCTAACCAAAAAAATTCTTTAAAAGTCTTTTGGAATCTCAGATGATCTCAGTTTCACTAACATGGAAATTTTGAAAAATAGGATTTTAATCCTATGCTACTTGGGAGAAAAAGTGATGGGAAAAAAAGGTAACTTAACCCTTTCGATGTATTTTCCAATCAAATGTTGCTACACTTTTCTAAGTTTTGGCAGACGCTGAAAATGAACTGTTCTTATCGATGAATGGTCAAAAACTATCAACAAACTATCCCAAGTTTACGTCTTTAAAGGAAAAAGGCAGAACAAAGAAAAGAACATTTATGCTGATTTATTGGACAAATAACTTTTTTCTTTAAACTGTTAATAACCTGCCTAAAGGACATCTCCAACACACACTTAAAAATCAGCCGAGCTCTCTGGCCCCCTCCCCATCCTATGCGCTGTAATTCCATGAGCGCAGGGGTGAGAATGTGCGAGAGTGCTTGGAAACGGTGGATGGATGGCCTTGGAGCTGCAGGTGACCCCTGAAAACCGTGGGCCCACAGCAACTGATAATTCTAGACCTAGACAGCCCTAGTGGCTCACCCTCAACTCGCATAAAAGTGCCGTTAAAAAGAAACCACTTCCAGAGCCATCCTCTGGCGCCCCGGCTTTAGGATTTTGAAGGAGGAAGGCGAAAGCAGGGAAGAGGACTTAAAAAGGAGGGCTGGGTAATTAAACAGAAGAGACAGGATTTGTCCCAGAGCCTCATCTGTCGAAAAACTCCGAAAGGGATTAAATCAAGACCAACTCTGAAGGTTCCTTAGAAAAAACCGGATTAAAAAGGGCCTAACCTAAGACCCCAAGGTAACAGATCTGAAAGAGTAAAGAAAAGACAAAAAAAAGCCAAACGGTCCATTTATAAGGGGGCATCACCCCGCTGCTGTGACCCGGGCGCCACCACCCAGACCGGTCCCCAGCGCCCCCCCGCTGGCGACAGTAGGAAGGGGATGCTGGAGGAAGTACCTTGTTTTGTCCCCAAAGGGCAACATAGCCAACGCGGGAAGTTCGATTCCGAGCTCCGCCGACGCCGGACTCCAGGAGGCCGCACGCAGGCCGCGACGCGCCAGGTGGGCGAGGCCGGGACGCGGCGCCCGCTCCCCTACGGCCCGGGCCGCAGCGCCGCCGCCCGCCGCCTCCCGCTCGCCCCGCGCCGCGCCGCCCCCTGGCGGGGAGCGCCCGGCAGAGCCCCGGCCGGCTCCGCCACCATCGCCGCCCCGCGCGTCACCGGCCGCCCGACGGCCGCGGGCCCGGGGCCCCTCTCCGAGGGTTTGTGTCCCGGCGTCAGTCCGAGTCCTGCCGGCGCCCAGCTGCCCGCCAACTCTTCGGGCTTCGGGGGACCCGCCCGCCGCGCGCTCTCCGCTCCACCCTCCGCCCTCTGCTCTGGCTCCGACGCCCGCCCGCTCTCCAGCGAGCGTTTCCCACGCGCCGGCGGCCCGCCCTCCGCGCGGGAAGAGCCGGCCTCGGGGGTCTCCGCGGCCCCGGTCCGTTCGCCGCGCCTCCCCCGGCACGGGCGCGCGCCGCGACCCCGGGGGAGCCCTCCCCTCGGCGGTGCAGCCCCCGGCGGAAAGCGAATGACAAGAACGCGCGGACAACCGAGGGCTGGACGGGGACAAAGGCGAGCGCACTCACTTTGGGAGGGTTCCGGCATGTCGCTGCCGTGGGCTCCCCGCCCCGCCAGGCCGGGCGAGGGGCCGGGGGAGGAGCGGAGCCGCCGCCGCCGACTTGGAAAAGAGCTTCCGGAACGCCGGGCGCGGCTCGGTCCCTGCGGGGTCTGCAGCGGGTCGGGCAGCCAGGAGCGCAGAGAGCCGCTCGAGGGGTCCCGGGAGCGCGGAGTGTGAGGAGGACCCTGCTCCCGGGACCCACGGGGTGGGGTTGCGCTGGAACTTGCGAGCAAGTTGGACAGACGCTGACGCTCGAGTTTTCCGGCCGTGCTCGCTTAAGAGGGGCGCTCTCCGCCTGTGGAAGCACCGAGGACCGACCCAAAAGCCAGCGGCCTGAAGACGGCGGTGACTGAGGGGGGAAATTCAGTAGGGGGCAGAGGTCAGCCCCGGGTCACGCTCCGCGCCCCCGCCGGGTCTCCCGCGGGTCCTCTTCTTACCTGGTGGCTTTTCTAACGAAGTAAGAGAAGGTGAAGTCCCAGTGATCGTCCAGCCACGCTTCCACCGAGTCGCGGTCCCGCTGCTGCCGCCGCCCGCAGCCGGGGCCGGCGCGCTCCATGGTCGGCCCGCGCGTCGCTGCCCCGCGGGCGCCGGCTCTCCACCGCCGCGCCCTCCCTCGTGCGGGACGCTCCTCGAGACGCCCCCTCTGGCGCTCGCTCGCCCGCCCTCGCGGGGCTACGGGGCGCGGGGCCAGCGTCCGCCCCGCCCTCCGGTCCTCGCCGCCCAGGTGTGGCGGGCGGGGCCGCGCGCAGCCGCCCGCGTTCTCGCAGGCTCCGGGCTCGGCTCCCGGGCGGCGGCGGCCGTGGCGACCGCGACTGGCGAGTTCTCCGGAAGCCGTGGCCGCGGCCGGGAGGAGCCGCGCGGCCGCTGGGGTGCGCTGCGTGCCGACCGGCTCCGGGGAGCGCGCCGAGGGCGCTGGGTGTGTTCGCAGCGTCCCCCGGGAAGAGCAGGGTCATGGTGCGGGGACTCATCCGCCAGAAGGCGCGAGCTAGGGGAAGTTTCGCCCGAAAGTGAGAGACGGTGCCATCCTGAGCGCTTGTTCTAGCTCCTGAGGGTACAATGAGCGTCCCCGCTTCCCGGCCCATGCTCGGTCCGGAGGCGCGGGGACCGTGTCCTTGGAGCCCAGAGTGGCTTAAAGGGCTCCAGCAACGGACCGCGCCCGGGTGGGGACAGCGGGGCGTATGCCTGTAGACGGATGTGCGGGTGTAGGTGGGTAACTTCCAACAAACAAAACCATACCTGTGCTTAATTTAATAATAACAACAATTACAATTGCAAATTAAGTGCCTTTGACCATTGCATCAAACTCCCTCTTTTCATAACTGGGAAGAGACTTTCTAGGAAAAGAAAAAGGCAAACTGAAATAATCACAGGTGCTTTGTGGGTGAAGTTAGAAAACAAGGACATCTCTGTACGATTAAATTGAGAGCACCGGCAATACCCAGGTGCGGTCTAGAGCAACCAGTTAGCCCAATTTTAAATTAAGTCATCATTTATATTAAACTGGAATTAACCCTCGAAAAAAGTGTTAAAAAGGGCTCAGCCTTCCTACCCTATTTTGTCCTAGCCCAATCATGCTCAAAAAAGGAGGGAGTTGGTGTCATCCTTTGCTTTGTCCTCATCCTCATCTCCGTGTCACGAATTTGCAGTTTTAATAGGCATTTTGCAATGACCTGATTTTTTTTTTTTGAAGAATTATATCTGGAGTTGTATGTTGCACGTGTGAATGACACCATTAACAGTGATATACCAAAAGTGATTTAGTTAACATAGTTAACAAACTTCCTTCAAAATACTCTTGGCCAAAATGTAAGACATTTACTGACTACATAGAAATACGTAATTAAATTGATAATATGGGGACTTTAAAAAATGTCCTTCAGTCCCCCACTGCAGTGGTTTATCTTTCCTGTATTGAATAATTGTCCTTTTGTAACTTCAGTTTCTCTGACACTTTACTGTTAAATTCAAGTAACCACAACCAATAAAGCAAAGCAGTAGTGTGAAGCAATGATAAATTATATCATACTTTAAAATGAGAATTCTCTCCTAATTTGTTGCTATGATAGTGATTACAGTACTCATGAAATAATTGTGGGTTGCATAGGGACAGGGATACACATTCTGAAAAATGTGTCCTTAGGTGATTTCGTCATTGTGCGAACATCATAGAATGTACTTACACGAACCTAGGTGGTATAGCCTACTACACACCTAGGCTGTATGGTGCCTATATTATACAGCAGTGGTCCCCAACCTTTTTGGCACCAGGGACCAGTTTCATGGAAGATAATTTTGCCACGGACCAGTGTGGGAGCATTGTTTCGGGATGTTTCAAGTGCATTACATTTACTGTGCAATCAGACCTCTTGGCTAATGATAATCTGTATTTGCAGCCACTCCCCAGCGCTAGCATTACCACCTGAGCTCCACTTCAGATCATCAGGCATTAGATTTTCACAAGAAGCACGCAACCTAGATCCTCTGTGTGTGGTTTACAGTAGGGCTTGTGCTCCTATGAGAATCTCATGCTCCTGCTGATCTGACAAGAGGCGGAGCTTATGCAGTGTTGCCAGAGATGGGGAGCGACTGTAAATACAGATGAAGCTTGCCCACCTGCCGCTCACTTCCTGCTGTGTGGCTGGTTCCTAACAGGCCACAGACCTGGTGGGGACCACAGCTGTACAGCATGTTACTGTACTGACTACTGTAGGCATTTGTAGCAATGGTATTGGTGTATCTAAATGTATCTAATCCTAGAAAAAGGACAGTAAAAATACAGTATTACAGTCTTATGGGATTACCACAATATATGCAGTCTATTACAGTTGACCGGAAATATCTGTTAATATGGCCCATGGCTATAGAATTTCTCCTCATTGCTGTTTTTTTTTCCTGTGGAAATGCATGCATTCCTCCTAACAGGAAGTCAATTATAATTTAAAGCTTTACTTACCTACTAAAGATGGAGTGAATGCTCAGCTTGAAGTGTTTGCTTTGGTTGGCTACAGGGCTTAAATAAACAGTTGTGATGGTCTGCAGATTTGTGTCTCCTCCAAAATTCATGCTGAAACTTGATCCCCAATTCAACGGTATTAAGGGTGGGGGGCTTTACAAGGGGATTAGACCATGAGGGCTCTGCCCTTATGAATGAATTAGTGTCATATTATAAACGGGCTTGAGGGGACAAGTTGGCCCCTTCTGTCCCCTCTGCCATTGAGGACCATTATTGGCCTCTACATCAGATGCCGCAACAGGTGCCATCCTAGAAGCAGAGAGCATCCCTCACCAGACAACGAGTCTTCTGGCACCTTGATCTTGAAGTTCCCAGCCTCCAGAACTGTGAAAAATAAATTTCTATTGTTTATAAATTACCCAGTCTGTGGTATTTTTAATAGCAGCACAAATAGACTAAGAGAATGGGCAATATCCAAATGTCCTTTTCTCTCCTAACCTGAAAAGTGTTAAATTAATGGAAACCAGGAAGGTTTCTGAAAAACTGCTGCAAGAAAAACAATCCATGGATTCTCCCAACAGTGCATCTCAGTTCTGTGTGATACAGATGGTGGGTTGGGAGTTACAGTGAAGGCTTGATATCTGAGGAACTCATCACGAGGGGTTGGGGGACAGAGGTGTTTCAAACAGTTCTAGTCTCTAGGCAGCTCAGATAAAACTTGTATCAATACCTCTTGTAACTTTAAAGTACTTAAAGGTAAGCATATTTTGAACTGGCCTTACCCTGGCCTCTTGTTTTCCAGCTCCATTTTATTCTTTATCCCAATTTGCTCAATTATTTTATGTTTTATCTTGGTATAGATTGCTCTAAGCACTTCAATCTTATTATGGAATGAATTGAAGAATAAGTAAATAATAAACACTACCAGAAAATAACTTGAGAAATGCTGTTAATGCTATTTATAACAAACAGTCGTGCAATGACTTAACATGAAAACCTCCATTGTAGTCCCACTGTACTAGAAAAAACTCAAGCTCGCTCTAATGGCTTACGAGATTCTACATTATTTGTCTGTTACCTGCCTCTACTGTTAAAGGTTTTGGTCATACAACTAGGAAAAAAACAAACAAAACCACAAATGATCAAATTTATTTTCCAAAAAAGACAACATAAATTGTAACAGTTACTGCTTTTTTTTTCAAATACTACACATAAAATAAAATAAAATACTGTTCCTTTGCAGCAATCCTGCAATACATAAGATGAAATAAAATTAAAAGTGCATGAAGCAACTTTGTCAATAAATTCAATAATTTAGATGAAATGGATAAATTCCTTTAAAAAAACTAACCAAAACTGACACAAAATGAAATTAGTAATTCTATTGAAATAAAATTTAATAACACATTGAATTTATTATTTTAAAAAACCTTCCTACAAGGAACACTTCAGGCCCAAATAGTTTCACTGGTGAATTTGATCAAACATTTAAGCCAAAAGCAGTAATTTCATTAGGCCAGAAAAACCCTGATACTAAAATATGACACAGTTATTAAAGAAAACAATATCCCTCATGATATAATATAAAATCCTTAAACAATTATTAGCCAATTGACTCCAATAATATATAAAAATATTTTTAAACAATAACATCCATTGACTGTGATTTATACCCAATATATATTTTCAGTTTAACATTCAAAAATCATTTATTACAACTCACCATATTGACAAAAATAAGCAAATGATCATCTCAGTCGATATAGGAAAAAAATACTTGACAAAATTCAATGCCCATTCATGATTAAAAAATTAATAATCTCCAGCAAACAAGGAACAGAAGCATACTTTTCAATTTGATAAAGGGCATCTACTAAAAAAACCTCCCCCTAAGATTGGAACAAGAAAGCCTATGCTTACCATTGCTATTCAATATTGTGCTGGAGTCTTAGCCAGAACAATACAGTGAAAAACAGAAAACAAACAAAAACAAAAAAAGACAAGGCATTGAACTTGGAGAAGAAAAAGTAAAACTTTGTGTGTTTGCAGACACGAGTGTCTATGAAGGATACTCTAGAGAAGGTACAAAGTGACATAAGAATTAAGACATGATTTAGCATAAACCATTTATTTAGCATAAATGGTCAATAGACACAAATCAACTGTATTTCTGTACACGAGTGCTACGGGCAGAATTGTGTCTCCCAAATTCACATGCCGAAGCCCTAACTCAGAGATAGGGCTTGGAAAGGGCAATAAAGGTTAAATGAGGTCATGTGGATGGTTCCAATCTAATCCGGCTGGTGCCTTTATAAGAAGAAATTTGCACACACAAAAAAGAGACACCAGGAATCCTCTCGCATAGAAGGATAGCAAGAGGGGCAGCAAGAGGACGACCACTTGTAAGCCAAGGAGAAAGACCTCAGAGGAAACAAATTTCTGGCACCTTGATCTTGGACTTCTAGTCTCCAGAACTGTAGGAAGATAAATTTGTTATTTAAGCCACCCAGTCCGCGCTGCTTTATTATGGCAACCCTCACGAACTAATACAACTAGAAACGAACAATCGGAACATAATACCATTTACAATAGTGTAAAAAACATTAAATACTTAGGGATAAATTTAACAAAATATATGTAAGAAATATACACTAAAAGTTATAAAGCATTGCTGAGAGAACTATAAAACACCTAAATAAATGGACAGATATAGTATGTTCATTGATTGGAGGACTCGATATAATGACAATGTCAGTTCTCTCCAAATCAATACAATCCCAATATAGTAGCAGTGGGCATTTTCATGGAAAATGAAAATCAGATTCTAAATTTTCTATGGAAATGCAAGAGACACAGAATGGCAAAAACAATCTTGAAAAAGGAGAAAACTGGAGAACCTGTGCTACCTAACATCAAGACTTACTATAAAGCTGTAATAATCAAGACGGTATGGTATTTGTACAAGGTTAGTCAAATAGAATAGGACAGAATAAAAGTTTAGAAATACCTGTGAAATCTATTGATTTTCAATAAAAGTGCCAGTTATTCATTCAAAAAAACGTTTTTTTCTTTTTCTTTTCTTTTATTTCAGCATATTATGGGGGTACAGATGTTTAGGTTACATGTGTTGCCCTTGGTTCCCCCCGCCAAGTCC
>NW_012147864.1:1900863-1904416 GCF_000956105.1 Propithecus coquereli
CGCCCCCCTCCCCCCTCCCCAACATCCAATAGATGTTATTCTTATATGTGCATTTATGTGTTGATTAGTTAATACCAATTTGATGGTGAGTACAAGTAGTGCTTGAACAGATGGATCTTTGTACAGAAAAAGTTATCCTCAACCACTACCTTATACTATACATAAACATTAATTAGGAATGAAACATACACCTAAAATCCAAGTGTTTCTAGAAGAGATAGGAGAATATTTTCACAACTTGAGAGTAGCACTGATTTTATTAGGAGGAAACAGAAATCAATTATCTATACAGAAACGACGTTAGCTAGGTATGGTGGCTAACAACTTTACCACCATATCCATGGCTTAAATCAACACATTTGTTATCTCCTAGTTTCTGTGAATCTGGAGTCTGGCTTGGTTTAACTGGGCCCTCTGCTCAGGGGGCATCTTGCAATCAAGATGTCAGCAAGAGCTATAGTCTCAACTAAGGCTCAATTAGAGAAGGATCCACTCCAAGTTCACTCAGGCTATTGGCAGAATTCAGTTCCTTGCGATTGTAGAATTGAGGGATTCTCTTTAGTGCTGGGTGCTGGCTGGAGACCTTTACAGGCTGTTAGCTGGAGGCTGCTCTCAGTTTCTAGAAACTACCTGCAGTTCTTTGCCAAATGGAGTTAACCCAGCATGGCTGCTAGCTTCCTCAAAGCCAGTAAGGGAGAGAGACCCCTGCCAGGTGGGTGCTATGCAATTATGCATCATTTAATGACAGGGATAAGTTCTGAGAAAGGCCTCATGGTGCAATTTTGTCATGTGAACATCATCAAGCAGCAGTCCCCAACCTTTTGGCACCAGGGACCAGTTTCATGAAAGACAATTTTGCCACGGACAGGGGGCAGCAGGGGGATGGTTTCGGAATGATTCGAGTGCATTATATTTATTGTGCACTTCATTTCTATTATTATCACATTGTAATATATAATGAAATAATTATACAGTGCACCATAATGCAGAATCAGTGGGGGCCCTGAGCTTGTTTTCCTGCAACTAGACAGTCCCATCTGGGGGTGATGGGAGACAGTGACTGATCAGCTCAGGCAGCGATGTGAGCCATGGGGAGCAGCTGAAAATACAGGTGAAGGTCCGCTAGCCCACCGCTCACCTCCTGCTGTGCGGCGGGGTTGGGGACCTCAGTCATGGAGAGTATGTGTGCAAACTCAAATGGCCTAGCTTCCTACACACTCGCACTATGTGGTGTGGCCCATTGCTCCTGGTCTGCACACCGGTACAGCAAGTTACTGTACTGAATACTGCAGGCAATTGTAACACAATGGTGTTTGTGTATCTAAACATAGGCAAGGTACAGTAAAAATATATTACAATCTTATGAAACTACTGTCATATATGCTATCAGTCGTTGACCAAAATGTTATATATCACATGACCACATAATCTTACGTAACATATGCACAAATCATGTACACCTAATCACATACATACCACCACCTTTGCCATATTCTATATTCTATTTTTTGGAAGCAAGTCACGATCCTGCCTTCACACAGGAGAGGGGATCACACCAGGCGGGAATTGTGAAGGCCACTTGAGACCCATCTAGAGCAACACCAGTAAGGCTCAGTGGCTGGGACACGGTATGTGTTGGGTAGATATTTGGTGGGTCAGTTTAAAAAGAAATGTGGGTGTCTACTTTCTGACAGTACCTTGACAGCTCTTCTACATATTGTATGTCAATATGTCAGCAATTAAACTTTGAGGAATGGTTGTTTCTTTTAGTGGTCTTTGTGAGTCTTAGCACACTTAACAAGGTAACCTTTTATACCCGGCAGCACTGGGCTCACGGGAAAGAGCAGTTTTCTGTTGTTGGTGCTGGAGTACGTATTTCAAGCTATTGCACAGCAAGGACAAGGCTCATATTTTCAATGCAACCTAATTGCACTGAAAATGCAATTGTCATTTTAAATGTGTGAATTTAAATCAGATCCTGATTCTCAATTTTAAAAACAACTTATGAATAACAACACCGTGTTATGGTGCAATGATCCCAGTGAAGGCACAGTATTCCCTTTCTCAAACAAAACACGACGTTTTCTACCCGTGTCTCTTGTAGCAGCCAAGAATTCAGCTTGACATACAAAGGCTGATCCTCGTGAACAGACATGACAGAGGGGATGGGAAGCAGCTGCTCTTCTTATCAACGAAGGTCACACATGGAGGAAATGAACTTACATTAAGACAGGAGGGATTTGGGGCAGATAACTAGACACCCGTTCCTGACACAGGGATGTAATACAGATGCGTTCACGATGAAAACCAACTGTGGAATTTCTCCCCAGAGACAGTTACAAATAGGGTGCACCCGTCTATTGACGGTGCTCTGAAGTCCTGTCTAAAAGGCAGGTCAGCTAAGGAGTTCTTGAAGTGCCCCTTGCCCTTTGCCTGCCTGTGGGGAGTAGGTTAAACAGAGCAATTATGCTGTTTTCTTGATAAATAATATCAGCCACTCACAGCAACATAAAATAACATAGAACACTCATAGCCAGAACAAATCTATATTCCACCCATCTACTCTTCTATTAAAGAAGAGATTTCATTCTCTAGAGAAAGTATCCTACACTAGTCAGAATGCCTAAAAATAACATAATTAGTTTAGAAAGAAATAGCAAGGAGTGAAACATTTTTAAGTCAGCTGTATCAAGGTGTTACACACTTAACTAAAAACCAGTTTAAAAGTAGGTCATTTAAAATAGACTTTTTAAAAATTGAAGGGACAAAGATGTGTGATGCCCTCCGCCACGTCATGACGCAGCAACGAGGCCCTCGCGAGGTGCGGGTACCATGCTCTTGCACTTCCCAGCCTCTGGAATTGTGAGCTAAATAAGCTTCTTTTCTTTATAAATTACCCAGTCGGGTATTCTGTTATAGCAACAGAAAGTGAACCGTGACAAAGGAGCAGAAGTCCCACTGTGACATGAACCCTACATCACCTGTTGTCAGAAGTATGTGGACAGTTCAGGAGGAACAAGCCGGTTCTGATCTGGGGAATCCAGAAAACTGTGATGAGACTTAGTTTAAAATGAGACTACAAGATGTTTCTAAAATCACTGCGTTAGCAAAACATTCTGGAAAAAATAAACTCTGAATGTTACTTTTATTAGACTTTGCTGAAGAAGATATGAACTATTTGATACCTAGAGAAACCAACAAGAAGGGAATGTAGAGTCTGATTTCTAAGCCTTCACCTGAGACTCTATCATTCATTCCCTTTCACATACACACACGCATGCACACATATTCAAACTGAACCTCACGACAGAAGAGGATCCACAGTGTTTGCTGTTGCTGGACTCCTGGGCTACAAGAGCACTACATCCCAAGCCTCAGCGTGCGGGCAGACTCAGATTGGCATGGTGGGGAAGGCAATTTTTCTTATAGTTGGGAAATTGAGATACTAGAAATGGTGGGTGTGTTCCGGAAATGAAATTATAGCCCAAACGAAAGCTTTATATGAACACTGGTTAAGACTGACAACTCTGGCCGAGCGCGGTGGCTCATGCCT
>NW_012147864.1:1904921-1913878 GCF_000956105.1 Propithecus coquereli
TTCTTTCAGTGATATGTGCACTGAAGGCCCTGACTTCACCACACTGCAATACATCAATGTGGCAAAATTGTACGCCTACCCCATGAACACATACAAATAAAAAATAAATGGAAAAAAGAAGACTGCAAGAATGAAAGGTATCACAATGGGAATACAAACGTTGGTAATGAAGGGCTTCTGTGGTTCTCTCCTGGTGTCATTCCTGTGTTATCAAGAATCTACTGCTGCATAACCTGGCCACGCTGTTTGAAAACCCTAAAACAAGCATTTGAGGACTAGGAGAATCATGGGATATGCTGGATATATTCCATTTGTCCTTCCAGGATCTAACTCTGTTCCCCAGAAGGCTGACCTGCAGGGACTAAGCCAACAAGCTCCTTTGCCCTCTGGCTGTTGGCTGCTAACAGGGACCACCAGCAAGAAGAGATGGTGGGGCAGGAGGATGGGCTCAGAATCTGTGTTAACCTCATGTGGTAGACTAAACAAGGTGGCCAGCTCTCTGCTACGTGTCCCGTTGAGAAGGGGAGACTGATTCTCTGCTTAAGCGACTGCCTTGAACTGTTGAAAGCAGTGGAAGTGACATTTCGGAACTGCTGAGGCTAAGTCACCACAAGCAGCTTTGGAGCCCCTCCGTGCAGGGCTGCTGGGTGCTCTTGGGGCTCCGAGCGCCATGTCAGAAGTCCGGCTGTGCAGATGCTGCCCTGCTGGAGGAGCTGCAGCAAGACGGCCACAGGCAGAGACTGCGTGGAGAAAGAGCAGTGGCGGCCACCACCAAGCCGTCCCGGCCTTCCTTGCAGATACGTGAGTGCAGACGCCGCCTTGGAGGACATTCCAACCCCAGCAGATGTATCATGGAGAAGAACCAAGGAACCAGCCAACAGCAGAACTGAGGCCCAAGATATATGGCCCTGCCGAGCCTTCCCAGCCACCTCCAGCTGTTCAAACCAACCTAGCTGAGGGGCCAGGCGTTGTGAAGCAGACAATCTGTCCCAGCTGTGCCCTGCCAGCGTTCCTGCCCCGCACGATTGTGAGCATAATACACGACTACTGTTTTATACTAGGAAGTTTGGGGGTTGTTTTTACACAGCAATAAATAACCAAACACTTGGCAGCCTCCCAAGTGGGCCACCCCTGGTTGGCTGAGTCCCTCTGCCAAAGTCCGTTTAAGGCAGCCCTCTCCATACAGCCTCTCCTGCCTCCCAGCCGTGGGCGGTGATGGCTCGCTGCCATTGGCTTTCTTCAGTCTGGTCCCCCTTTCAAAACAGTCACCTAATGAAACGCTCCTGAATGATACAGTTTGAGAGTGCCTTGTGTCTCCTGCCAGGATCCTGGCTGATATGCCAGACCTCACACACATTCCTCAAGATGCACCTGTGTTAGGGAGCAGGGAAGAAAGCAATAGTCTGTGTAAGGAGGTTTCAGAAAGCCGCAGAAAAAGTCACCCTAGCAAAACAGTATGTTCCTATACTTAACGTATCAAGCACTTATATCAAGCAATGAATGTTATTCTAAATTAAATGCTATAGAATAGACTAGGTTTTTAAGGCCATCCATAAGGTTTCCTGGATTGAGCGAGTCTAAGCTAGTCTTTTGCTTTGCTTGTGAGGAAAGTGGTCATTTTCTGGCACTCTGCGTGTATCTTACATTATTTTATTTAACAGTTAACGTCATACTTTCCATATTCCAGGCACTCTTCGAAGACCTTTACAAGTGCTAACTCACTTAATCCTCCTAATAACCCTAGCAGACATATGTGATTATTAGCACCATTTTACAGATGAGGAGACTGGGGCATCATTAGCCCAGGTCTCCCAGCTAGTAAGTGGCAGAGGCAGTACTCGAAGCTAACAGTTCAGCTATGGAGTCTGCACTCTTTATCACTGTTTTATACTTTCTTTTTCTTCTTCTTTTTTTTTTAGTGCATTGCTTTAGATTTTTTTTTTTAATTTCAGAATATTAGGGGGGTACAAATATTTTGGTACATAAATTGCTTTTGTACCTTTTGGGTCAAAGTTGTAAGTGTGTCCATCCCCCAGGCAGTGTGCATTGTACCATTAGGTGTGAATTTACCCATCACCTCCCCTCATCCCCCGCACCTGCTTGATTTCCGATGAATGTTATTTCCATATGTACACATAAGTGTTGCTGGGTTAGTTCCAATTTAATGGTGAGTATGTGTGGAGTTTGTTCTTCCATTCTTGTGATACTGTTGTGTTGTATGCTGTTGAGGTTTGCCAAGAAAGATCTGGAAACAGGGGAAATGAGTCACCCTGATCTGGTGTGAGGTTGGGCTCAGTGAACGCTGGGGCCTCCTATTCTCTGAAGCACCAGAGACGATGAACAGAGAAAACGGTCAAGAGGCCCTCGGAGAATAGACACGTTATAGGATAAGCACTGTAGTTTCTGTGCTGTGTAAAAAGTTGCCCCAAATTTAGTGGCTTAAAGCAAAAATAGTAAGTTTTTCTCTGTCATGGTTTCTGTGGGTCAGGACTCAGACAGGGTACAGCAGGGTCTCTCTAACCCACTGAGTCTGGGGGGTCCAGGGGAGAGTGAAGCTGGGGCTGGGATGATCTGAAGGCCCATTCTCTCCCATGGAAGCCCACCTGGGTCGTGGCCTGAGAGACACCCTTCTCAACCCCTCGCCTGCTCCACGGGGCGCTCAGAGAAATGCGACCCACAAGATGAAATGCAGTTTCATATGCGAGAGTTATTGTACTATTTGGGAGAGCCTGCCTTGGGTGATTACTTAAGTGTTTCAGTCAGGATTTCTGAAGAAAATCAAGGGGAAGTGCAAATTGGATAAAAGGATTATTTATAATAGTATGAGGAGAGTTTAAAGACACCAAAAATACAAGATTATTTAGAACTCTGGCGTGGGCAGTAGCAGAGAGCCATGATCTCTCCTAGGACTAAAGGAGCAGGGGAAGAGAGAAGCTACCAGAACTCTGAGGGTAGCTATTATATTTGTAGAGAGTGTCTGAAAAGAGCTGTGGCCTTTAGGGAGGAATCCAGATAAGCAGGGGCGAGCCAGCGCAGTGGGAGGAGGGTAGGGGAACACCTCCATCTCCTGTCCTCCTGCCCTCTGCTGTCCTGCTACCGTAATCCACTGGGTGCTGTAAGGCCAGACCAGTTCACATGGCTTAGCCTCCCAGGGTCCCAGGGCAGGGTAGACAGTGGGTCAGGGCAGGCAAACAGGAGATACCCAACATACAATGTATTACTCGAGGTGGAGTGGGGTGGGGCAGAGGGTGAGCATGGAATGGGTTTTGGAGGGTCGCCAATGGTCTGTTACAGAGCTTCAGGCAAATGCTGCTGGAGTTTGCAATGCCACCATTAACAGACTCTATATTATGTTGAGTTATATGAAATTACCATTTTTGGAAGTAAAATGCTACACCAATATTGGCAATTTCATCTAGTTCATTTCAACTAGTAGTCTGGATACTTTCTAACAAAGTTACTAATGAATAAATTTCTCAGATAACTAAAAATATTACTCCCCATTATTTTGTTGTTCGGTATTTTTGAAGTTAGGATTGCCTAAAATACTTAAATGGAATGAATATTCTAATTGGATTACATTAAATTTTGTTGTCATTTGTGTTCAGGGAGGAGCCAAGATAAAAATATAAAGTCACACATGGTACTGAGTTTGATTTAGCCATTACGCAATGTATATGTATTTCAAAATATCATGTCATATATGATAAATATATACAATTAAAAAATAATAAGCACATTAGAAAAAATACAAAAACCCTTTGAGCAAGGCACGTTGCTGGGTACAGCTCATGGCAGTCTGTCTGTGGTGCCTGACTGCAATAGTTTGACCTGCCTGGCAGTTTGTCCTTCAAAGGTGGACAGCCTGGAACCTGGGCAGAGAACCAGTTGATTCCTGGGTTTCAGTGGGGCCCAGCAATAAGTAGGAGAGGCTCAGGGTAGACCACGTGAAGAACAAGTTTCAAATTTTATATTCAAATCATGCCTTTGACCGTATTTGCCTCTAATAATGTGTTCTTTAGTAACCTGTTGGATAACGAAACACAGTGGTTTTGATGTGTTTTCTCGCTCTGCCATGCAACTGAGAAGGTGCAAGTCAGGGTGCTGGTTAATGTAGATTTTGGAGGGGCTGCCCACTGGGACATGTATTTTAAAATTCTGTCTCCTTCCACTATATGTAGGGTGGAGACAGAAAGTCCCCCTGAAGCAGAACTTTGTTGTCTGAAGAATTACTCGAGTGGTGTGGTAGATAGAATAGTGGACCCCCAAAGATGTCCATACCCTAATCCTCAGGACCTGTGAATATGTTACCTTATGTGATAAAAGAGACTTTGCAGATGTGATGAAGTTAAGCATTTTGGAATGGAGTGAGCCTGTGTTATCCAGGTGGTCCCAGTGTATCACAGGAGACCGTATAAGAAGGAGACGGGAGGGTTGAAGTTGGGAGAAGGCGATGCAATGATGTGAATGGAGATCGGATGCAGAGGGAACTGGATGTAGATTGGAAGATGCTGTAATGATCGGATGTGGCCCTGTGTCGAGGAATGCCGCAACCTCTGGAAGTTGAAAGAGACAAGGAATGGATCCTCCCCCAACAGCAAACAGCCCTGCAAATATATCGACTTTAGCCCTGTGGGACCCAGTTTGGACTTCTGACCTCCAGAACTGTAAGAGAATAAATTTGTGCTGTTTCACGCTAATGAATTGGTGGTAATTTTTTATAGCGACCATATGAAACTACTAACAGTTGTTTCCCTAGCTGTGTGAGTACAGGGTGAGGAGCTACGGATGGTCCAGGATGGAGGCCTTTGGACGCTCATTCCACACTGTTGTTCTTCAAAAACCCTGATGTGCAGTTTGCATGAGGAGCCTAGGAGCCTTGGTGAGATTGGGACCAAAACGCATGCCCAGAAATTTGAAGTTTGAGGAATCCATTGGGAACATTCTGACCAAGACACGCCAACAGAGGACAATGACATGTCTGGGAACAAAGTTTCCTTAGGAATGGGAAGGTCTTGGTTAATTTAGGTTCAACGTAAGATTCCAAGTGGTGTTGGGGAGGACTGGTCTGGCGTGGCTTGCAATTTAGGCTAGAAGCCCCTTAGGACCCAGAGCCCCAGTGTGGTTTCATGCTTTGGAGAATAATTACTGAGCAAGGCATTGTGAACAAAGAGAACTCTACTCTAAGAATCCGAGGGAGAGGCATCCCTGAAGCTAGCCCGTGCAGGGGCTTGCACCAGCCCAGCAAGGGTTAACAAGGATCTGAAGAACTGTTGGGACCAAGTTCCAAGAATGATGCAGTGTGACAATGAGAAACAACGGTGACAGTAGGCTGACTAGACTTCAATTCCCTCCTCCCCTTGGTCTCTGGGCAAGGATTTACCAATTTGGTACAGAGTAATCATTGAAGGTTCTCCGTAATGGGATGGAGGATGAAGATGGGGTGGAGTTTAAAAGGAAAAGCTGAGTTATCTATTAAAAAATTTGTTTTGACTGAGTGATTAGAATAAAATAAGAGATACACTTAATTGTTTTATTCTCTGGGTTTGTGGAGCAGGTCATACTAGCTACACATTGGCATTTGTTTTGTGCTAGAAAATTTAAAAACCGATTTCTAGCCTACCCTTTGTGTACTTTGGGATATCAAACTAAACTATACCAGTTTGTATATTCTTTACCTTTGCCTTTAATAAACACACATAGACACACACAATTTTGTAACGCAGTACTATAAAACTAAAGGATTTGCACTCACATGCCTCATCTCCTTAGAATGTTAGCTTCTTCATTGGGAGACTCCATCAATAGGCATTTCCCAAAAGTTGCTTAACCTTTACTGAGGGACTGCTATATGTCAGACGCTGCTCTTAGATTTTACATAGCTCATCTCATTTAAACCTTCCCACAATTCAGTGAGGTAGATTTTCCTTCCATTTTATAAATGCAGAAATAGGTTCGCAGAGCTCAAGAATTTCTTCTCAAGGGTTATGAGATGAATCTCTAACCATATTATTGGCTTTATAAACATCAATTAAGGTTGCACTTAAATCAAGTGGCAAGTGAAGCATGAATACTAGTAGGATGCACAAATGTAGCTGGTTCAGGGACAAAATCAAGATATAATATAAATGTAAGGTATAATGTAACCATTTCCCTATCTCTTATTTTATCTCAATTAGCTACTCACTCCTTTAGCAAGTAGCTCAGCATATCCCTCTTAAACTCCACTTCCTCCATCAATTACCTGAACTATACACGTGCCAAGAATGCATGAAAAATGTATAAGAAGCACTTAACACCGTGCATTGAATATAGGACATGCTCGTTAAAGTCTGGTTGAATAAAATGTTAGCAAATACATAATCTGAAATGCACAGTAACAAACAGGGAGACAAAGAGAATGTTTGATACTATTTCCAAAGTTACAAATGGATTTAAAAAATAGCAGCTATGGAATGACCAAGTTGTTATATATCCCCTTCCAAATAAAAGGTTGAAAGCACACCATGAATTTGAAAGGCAGGATTGCAAAAAGTCTCTTGACTGAATCATTCTAAAGCTGCGAAATAAAAATCTTTGATATATGGAAAGTATTGCTCTCTTAATTTTTTATTTGCTTTTGATTTTTGGAGGGCTGTATTTTATACATGACCACCAATCACCATTTGAAATAGACATTTCTGCTACCACCATTCATTTCTCCCTATCAATTCAAATACGCCTCTTCATCTAAAGTCATCAAGTTCTAGTTTCCTAACATTGTACGTTGTGTGTTTTGTGAAATTTTCTTTCCTGTGATAGCAAGAAGCCCGAGGAACAATTTACCTGGCAACAGAAAGTAAAGAGTGAAGATGGGTATATAATTTGTATATGAATTCCTGTATAACCTTTGCATATTTTAATAGCATGTGAAATAATTACAATGTTTTTAAATAGGCTTAACAGATTTTTAAAATCCAACAAATTAAGCCAAGGCTAGAAATTACTTTTTAAGCACATTTGAAGAGTACCACTAAAATCAGAGCCATTAAAATTTATTTCAAGTTGTAATAAAAGTACTTTTTGCATAAAAAGAATATTTGACCCTCAAGTACATGATGGAAATATACATAATTTTTAAAAAGAGCATTCTGGATTTAAATGATCCCAGAACTATCAATGTAAGGTTTCAAATTTAGACTGTCTTAAGCAATTAACCTAAAATAATATGTTCATTTTGTTCAAAGACCTAGCAGGGAAGAACAATTAGCAATTTATGAATTATCATTTTACTTATACTCAAATTCCAAAAGTTAGCTCATAACTTGAGTAAATATGCTGGTGAGCATAAAATAGGACCCGAATTACTTTAAAAATTTAAGAAGTTTTATTTGTTAAATGATTATTTATGATCTATAATCAAGTTACTACCTGGTTAAAAAAAAGCAATTACTTTTTTATGTCTGAGAGTAAAGAAAAACTATTTTGTAAGTTTGTTTTCCTTCTCAACTAGCATTTATGGCACATTTATTCAGAGTAAAGAGGTAAAAACTGATCTAGCTCTTATGTAAGCTAAAAGATTGGCTTTTGGAACCCCAGAGAGATTTCTTCTTGATATTTTTGCATTTACTAAAATAAACAATAATTCTATTTTTTAAAAAAATTGAACAAGTAGTAAGATATCTGATCTGTTGGTCAGAATTGGTTCATATGTAATCATAGTACTGTCCCCAATTGATCTTATAAGCAACTATTTTCCAACCCATTCTTAAATTGATAGTTTATTATGTTAAATATTTATTACTTTATGTAAAATAGCTACAAGTCTTTAAACCAAATTAACAAATATTTATTGACTATCATTATGTGCAAAGTGCTATATTTAAATGTTGTTATTTTCCCTTTTGAGCATAGAAATCCGGGTTGTTTAAGCCACACCATCACCTCAAAATGTAGAAAATATCCAAATTTCCTTATCTAGAGTAAAGAAAACCTAATCACTAACTGTAACAAAAATCTAGCTGCAAAACAAGTCAGTAAAAACATGAGTAGTGATAATGATACTAATATCCATTATTCATTCGGTGTTAAATTAGAGAATAAAATATCTCCTAAATGTCTTTTGGGATCTCTGTCACCTTGCCTGCTCAAGCCTTTTTCCAGTATCGTATAAAAAATTGACTCTATTCAGATAGATTTATCTCTTATATTATTTTTTCTATAAAAGTTAAAGGATTTAGAGTTTATAAAAGTGTTTTTGCTGCTTTAGGACCCAACTGGGCAACAATTCTAGAAGGGCAGGTAAGTTACATATGTAAGAATAATTGAACTATTCATAGGATCCAGAAAGATCCTCAATGTTTCTCCAAGGTTTGATTCCTTCATTTGTGATTTCATTGACAAAGAATTTTGAATTCCTCCTATATAAAATAAATTGTAAGTATATAAAAGTGATTTGTGAAAATATACTATTACTGGGAAGATAGCTATTAGACCATTTATGTTCCATTCGTTTTGCAAGGAAACGTATCCCTCTGAGCTTGTTTGATTTGGATATTTTCCTAAAGTAAATATTGCTATGATAGCTTCCTGTTTAATGTCAGGCTCGTCAACTGACTATAAAAATCTTCCAGTTGCATTAAAAATTCCTTCGCATGGATTGCAACGTAAATGCTTTCATATTATTTGATATGTAAAAACCGACTGCCTCCTATATTCAAACTTTTACAGCACTTTGTTCTTACATTTACCAAGAGACTGGAACTACTTTACAAAAATAATGGTATTACATTTATATAAGGACATCATGTCCCATTTGGGCTAACATTTAACATATGTCACATTAAATTTTAGACAGAAATTAAATTAGCCATTCTGGTTTCCCGGTTCTTGAAAAGTTATTTATTATTCTTTTTTTTTTTTCTTAATCTGTAAAATTCAGTTCCCCAAATCTACCATCCTTCCTACATCTGGCCCCA
>NW_012147864.1:1917291-1918683 GCF_000956105.1 Propithecus coquereli
CAAATACACAGCCAATGACTCAGTAATGCCACACTTAGGTATATATGTAACAGATATGTTAACAATAGAAAGTCATGTTCATGAATATGCATACCCTTAAACATTCATAATAGTCGAAACTGGGGACAATTCAAATGTCTATAAATATAGAATGGATAAATAAATTGTGTCTTATTCACTCAAGGATGAACCATTCAGCAGTGAACATGAATAAACAACTGCTACATGCAGCAATATAGGTGAATCTCGTAAGTTTAATGTTCAACAAAAGAAGTTATACATAAAGTACACATTGCATGATTCTGTTTATACGAAGGTCCAAACCAGGCAAAGCAGATCTATAGTGTTAGGAGTCGGGATAGTTACATTTGGAGAGGAGGAGGTAGCGAGTGACAGGGCATGAGGAAGACTTTGGGGTCCTGGAACGGTGCTATTTCTTGATCTGGATGGTGGTTCCCAAGTTGTGTTCACTTTGTGAAAATTCACAGAGTTATGAAAATTCACTTATGTATATGCAGGCCTAGGGCATATACTTTCCTATATGTATGTTATTTTTTTCAATAAAAAACAAAGAAGTAAAATTATTTAAAGTCTCTGTTTTCAGTGTCATCTGTTACTTGTTTTTCCCCTTTGTAGCAAAGAAGCAAGAATTTCATTTTGTTGATTTCATTCTTTTGCCTTGAATAACTGAAATCCTTTTTTAAACACATTTTTATGATACTTGTAAAACACATTTCTATCATGGTTATTTGTTGTCCCCAGGTTTTACATTTTCTACATAAAATCCATTCTGTATTCTTTTTGGAGTTCTGACCCGACCCTGCTTTTTGTCACTTTTCCACGTGCTTTTTATGTTTTGGCAGAGTTCTGGTAATAATCCCATTTGACCTTAAGAAAAATGTGTTATTAAACATTAAACAAGACCAGTCACGCTGGGCCTGATGTGTGGTGTGACCTTGTTCCACTCACCATTTAAGAAATAAAGGTTCCCTAAGAATGATGGGACACTCACTTCCTGAGGATGTGAGGCTTAGATCTGAACAGATCCTCTTTGAAAAGGAGCCCAGATGATGGGAGTGTAAAAGCTTATCGTGTCAGCCATGAAAAACCTCCCTGTCATCGCTGCGTGCTATGGACAGTGGCACACACTTCCTATCACGACTGCCCAGGCTGGCCCAGGGTAGCATGGTGGGATGGCTTGGAAGAGACTTGGGTTCTGGGGTTTTCAAATAAGCATTCAGTCTTTAGATTGTACTAATGGTGTGTTCTTCAACAAGGGATTCAGTCTCTCCGAACTTCAGTTGACTCCTCTATAAAAATGGGAATAAAAATAACTGCATTGAAAAACTGTTGCAAGGATTTAAATTACATAGATATATAAATATTTCTAAC
>NW_012147864.1:1918838-1922346 GCF_000956105.1 Propithecus coquereli
TTTGCATCGCAGTTCTTTATTTCTGCACTAAATTATCCCCAAAGCATAAAACATGCTGTAATATCTTCAATTGTATACATATAAAAGCTCTCCCTAGACTCCACATCCCCCCAGCTCTGCCTGTGTCTCTACTCTCCTGCATGGGAGCACTCCGTATCTGTTTTCTGTTTTCTTCTCTTCCTCATTCTCTGCCTGAATTTCTCACTGGAACTCACTTCTTTCAGTCCCTCACAGAACTCTCTCAAACTCACTGAGGTCAGGCTCTCCCTTCCCACTCCAGAGAAAAGCACTCCTTAAGGTCACAAATGACTCTGCTTTGCCGCACCCAGCATAAGGTTTCAACTCCATCTAACTTGGCCTGTTGGCCGCATTCGGCACAACTGACCATTCCTTTGCCATTTTCTTCACTTGGTTTTCAAAACACTGCACTGATCTGCTCTGAGCCCTATTTCACTGACTACTTCGTCTCTCTCTGTCACTGTATCTGCCTCCTTTTCCTGCCCCGGACCCAGTCTTCAGCTCCTTTCTCTATGCATACTCATTTCCTTGGTAACCTCTCGTTTCTGAGCTGAAAACTGCAAAAATTACACGTCCGGACAAGGTTGAATAAGACTGATTTTTATTTCTCATTGTGATATACAGTTAGAAAAGTCCACAGCATCTTTCTTGATTCCATATTCACTCCTCACCCTATCTGCAATCTTTGAGATCAAATGTAATTTTCATTGGTTCATTTGGCAAATACTTAATGAGCAAATGTCTGCAAGCTCTGTGCTGTCCTACTGATAACCTAGGCTTCTGATGGTTTCTAGACTTTATCCTCTTTTTTCTCTTTTTCTTGGACAAGCTCATTCATTCCTGTTACTTGAGGTATGTTCAGAAAATCCCTCCAATTCCTATCTCCAGCTCAGACTTTCTTCCTTAAGCTGGAAACTCAAAACACTACCATTTAGATTTCTATACCTGGAACAGATGCTTCAAATTCAACATTACAATTAAAATTCCGTTTTGTAGGAAAGGCAGAAAACATAGGCAAACCTTGATGTTCTTCCTGCCTAAGTCAGAGATGAGTCATTCTCAATTCCTGCACTTGAGTCAGCTCACGATGCCTCTCCAAGGATCTCTGCAACTGGTCACCTTATCTCTGTTCCCACCAACAGCGCTTCATTATTTACCTGCTTAACCATTTGTTCTCTAAGGACCTCCCTGCCCCCAGTCTTGGATTCCTTTAATCCTTGGCCCACATTTCTGCCAGCACAATCTACCTAAATTGAAATCTAAATATTTCAATTTTTATTTGAGGCTGTGGAGAAAAGAACCAAAAGACGGAGATAATTGGAAAGATAAATAACCCAGGCTGAGAGCATGCAGTGCTCAGATCCCAGAAGTGCAATCAAATGATCTTGATAACAAATAAATTGAACCTAACATAGGATGGTGATCATTTCTTTAGTTTGACACCCTTCCCTTTCTACCCTTAATCCCACTCTTAACTTTATTTTAAAAATGTAGGTCATTGGATCACTAGATATTGTAATTGTCTGGTCCAGTAATTCTCAAAATTAATGTACATAGATTCACTTGGAGATTTTGCTAAAATGCAGGTTCTTAGTAGGTCTGAGAAAGGGCTGAGAGTTTGCGACTCTAACAGGCTCCCAGGTGATGTCGGTGCCACTGGTCCTGGTCCAAGGCCTACAGTTTGGGGATCCTGGGAATCCACTATATTCCCGGGAATGTTGGTAAAATGAAATTAAAGGCCTTCCTGATGAGTAAAGGGATTAAATATGCAGTTTTCCCTTTATCAACATTACTTTGTCATGTATTAGGAAAGGGAATTGAATTGGTCTCTCTAGAACTATTTGGGCTTGCAAAGGCATGCTAATTACTCTATTTCTGACCTGTCAAGGACATTTCAAAACAGTGATGTTCTAGTTTCTTCTTAGGGATTAACATTAGACTGTCTCATCTAATTTTGCTTTGACAAAATTGAGAAGTAAACAGTCTTTGGTTTTTCTGGTTTCCAAGTTATCTCATGATCTCTTCCATTTTCTCCTCAAGGAAGCCTCTACACTTGTTCTAACTAGAGAGTTAATAACTAGTAACAACAGTGTAAGACAGATGGGAATGCAGTATTCAGCTCCTACTGTGTGACATGCACTGTTGTAAATGCTGCAGACTCAGCGACGAACAGAACAGAAATGCGTCTATGTGCCTCCTCGCTTGAACCTAGAGAGACGGGTATTATTTCCAGTTTACAGATGAGAACACACAGTGAGGTAAATAATTGCAGCAGTAACTTGGCAAGTGGCAGAGCTGAGATACGAATTTTGTTCTTTTTGAATCCAAAACACTTGCTAATAGCTCCCAAACTCATTCTGAACAGGAATTTGTCTACCCCTTCACCACAATAAATAACTAGGTTTTGTATTCTTTGTTGTTCAAAAAAAGTCACTCTATTTCTCTTTCTTACTCTTTCAGAATAAGGCGGCTGATTCTGCAGTGACAGCTCTCAATATATTTTGTAAATAAGGGTCCCATCTTCAAGCTTAAGGAATCCAAACATACAGAATGTTTCAGACTGCTTTACAATCAAATTGTTTTCCCATTTTGGTGTGATTTCCTATCTTTTCACTTCTTGTCCTGGATAATTGAATAGAATCGATATTTTTCAAAAAGACAAAGGAAAATCCTACCGTGCACAGAAATCAGTTCAAAGTGGTATTGAGTTCTAAATGTGAAAGATGAGCAAAAAAGTTTTCAAACATAATCCAGGAGAGTATCTTTATGAACTCAGAGTAGGGAATGTCTTCTTAAGCAGGATACAGAAAATACATAAAGGAAAACAATAAATTGTACTGTATTAAAACTTCTGTTCATAAAAATATATTAAGAAAGTAAAAAGGCAAGCCACAAGACGGGAGAAGATATTTTCAGCAAATAGACCAATAGAGGACTCATAAGCAGCATTATCAAAAAAAGAAAAAGGAAAAAACATTCCAACAAATCAGTAAGAAAATGATAGAAACGTAACAGAAAATGTTGTAAAACACTAGAATGGGCACTTCATACAAAAGCATCTCCATATTACTCTAATAGTAAGCATATGAAAAATTCTCAACCTCATTGGTCATCAGGAAAATAAAAATTAAAACCACAATAAGATACTACCCCACACCCAATAGAATGGCTAAAGTTAAAAAGACTGACAATTCCAACCTCAGGAGCAACTGGAACTCTCATACACTGCTTATGGGAATGCAAATTGGGGCAGTAACTTTGGAAAACCTTTTAACAACATTAAAACAGAACAAATACACAGCCAATGACTCAGTAATGCCACACTTAGGTATATATGTAACAGATATGTTAACAATAGAAAGTCATGTTCATGAATATGCATACCCTTAAACATTCATAATAGTCGAAACTGGGGACAATTCAAATGTCTATAAATATAGAATGGATAAATAAATTGTGTCTTATTCACTCAAGGATGAACCATTCAGCA
>NW_012147864.1:1923791-1925673 GCF_000956105.1 Propithecus coquereli
TTTACTGGGAATAAAGATATTTATTCCTATCATCTCAAAGGAATACAGAGAAATAGTATAGATGAGAATTTATTTTGCATTTTTAATTCCTATATGTAAAGTGTCACAAATTTGGAAATACCTCTATTGAAGACTTAGATGTAATTATAGTGTTTTTAAAGAAATGAACATTTGGCTACTTTTGATTATAACCAGTTGAATCTGGCTTTAAAAAAGGGTACGACCTAGTTGTAAATTAAATAGTTGGAGGGCACTTTAGTAGGGATCAATTCCCTTATTTTATATCTGAAAAATGTAGGGAAGTGAAGCAACTTGCCTAAGGTGGAAAGTTAGGACTCGATGAATCACCTCTTCTCCCCTCTAAGTTCTAAGTGGTAGGAAGTAGACATAACTGCTGAAGAAATGACCAAAGAATCAGTGTATTAATGGGTGCTAAAGGTGGACTAGAAAATGCAGCTGGGACTTGAGGTTAAAGTGACAGTGTTCTGTAACTGAGCCTCCAAATCGAGGTCCTAGAGCCTTCCACAGGTAGGGCTGGCTGTGCCAAGCTGACTCACGTGCGTTGTCCTGCCAGCCCTGTGGAGGAGAGCCGCCTGCCCGGCAGACGCAGAGCCTGCAGAGTGTCGTTCAAGGGAGAAAGACTAGACCTTGTGCTTCTGTATTAACACGACGACTCCCCCCAAGCCCCCCTCCCACCGGAAAGCATGCCCTGGAGACTGGCAGATGGCTTTAAATTGCCAGAAAATTATTCATTTCAAATACTATTTGCTCTGTAATTTTACCTAGAATATTAATTTGTTTAGCCTGCCTCTTTCAACTATTTGTGTTTTGTCAGGAAAAATGTCAACCTAGCAACTGCCCAAATTGTCATAATTCTTTTTTTTTTTTTTTTGGTTATCGCTTTTGTTATTCTTCGATAGATGTCTCACGTAGCATCAAACAACTTAGTGTAATACCTCGCAAAAGAAAGTCCTTGGAGAATGCTATAGAATGTTGTTACTTTTGCTTATTCAAATTTATATGGGGTTAGTTCTCTGAAGATTCAAGGAGCTATTTTATAGTTCCAAATTGTAAAACTGTCCCATAAAACTGAAAATACCAAAGAGAAAGAAAGAAACATAACTGAGGGTTATTTACAACATAGTAGTCAAGATAAAATTAGGTAAAAGAGTGAGTTTCTGGGCACAAATAGCAGCTTATCTTCTAAAGTTAAGAACCTAGTAGTGAAATATAAGGAAATATCACTTTATTAAGTCATCTCCTTCAGCAAATCATTTTGATGTTATGGCAGGAATAAACACGGGCTGGCTTTGAGGACGTATAATTTTAATTTAGTTTTTTATATCCCCATCATGCCACGAAATATTCGAAGCATCTAAGCCATTATTGAGAAATGGTCATCCTTTTTTTTCAGGAATGTGGCATCTAACACATTTGAATCTAGCAACGTGGATAAGAATAAAATTCGCAATGAGGAGGCAGCCCAGCGAGTTACTCAAATATGTCGTTGCTGTAATTTCTTAAATCCTTTGTGCATTTGGAAAAGTCCAGGAACTAAAATAATCGGGAAAGTTGACACTGAAAGGCACAGCATCGTGTCTCTCCCTGCGGAGTCAATGACCCTCCCAGGAAACAGCCACGGTAGTTCTAGTTTATTACTTGGTGATACTCGTTCAGCCTCTTCCTCTTTCACTTGCTCTTTTTCTTGCTCCTTTGCTCTCCTGCTCTCTCCTTGAAATAAAGTTTGGTCTTTGAATATAGAGTCAATGAATTCAGTACCTTCAATTTCTATAATCTTTTATCACAAATTAAAGTCCTTAAAAGACTATTTTGCATAGTTTTGACTGCAAAAACTAGTTTTAAATGGACATTCTTCTGCATG
>NW_012147864.1:1929008-1930442 GCF_000956105.1 Propithecus coquereli
TTGGATAAGAGGGTGAGAGAAGGAGAAGAGTCAAGGATAATTCTAAAGTTTTAGTTTTATGTGACTGTTAAGAGAGAGTTGCAGCAACAGGGAAGCGAAAGGATGTGGGTGGAGGAAAATCAAGATTTCAGTTCTGGAACATGTTGCATGTGAGATTTCTACTAGACCTTTTGTATATGCTAATTAAGACACAATCATCTCTGTTATTGACTGATAAGTACATCTTTTACTCAATACCAGTAGAAACACCAACCTAATACTCTACCTTGAGAATATCCAAAGAGATGACAAAAAACCAGAATTGACTAGATGCTATTTATAATATCTATTCTTTAATTTGTATTTCTCCCTCCATTTCTAAGAAATTGACTGCTGTTTAGAACTTGCCTTATTCATGGACTAAGGAGCTCTTGCTTAAAATATTTTTTGATCCCATCCTACCAAAAACAGACAACAAAAACAAACAAAACCCCACAAAATTCCTCCATTTGTCTTCTTCTGGAGTGAGTAATCATTTTCCAGCCCTATACTTTTAAAATGTGCATCCAGGGCTGACTCATAACTGGGAACAGATTAATGAGACTGCTTTCCTCCAGCACTGGCCGAGGTGTTGGAGGCAGCCGGGAGGTCATTAGTGACTGAGAAGAGACTGCACTCTGCAGGCTGTAGATTGTCAGGAAGGCAGGGGCTGTGGTGCCTGTCGTTCTAGGCGTGTCTTAGACTATATCTCCTAGCTTCCCTGGCAGTGAGGTGTGGCCACCTGACTGAGTTTTAGCCTGCGGAATATTAGTGGAAGTGGTGTTTGTCCTTGCTCCCAGGTCTGGTCAAGGAAATCTTTCCACTTGATTTATTTTTTCTCTTTTTTGTTTAATGAAGACTAAAATGCCAATATTGGAAGCAACATGTTGGAGATAATGGAGCCAACACTAGGATAAACTTGGGTCTTTGAATTTCTGCTCAAAGGAGACCATCTGTCCTTCGAGAACTTCTATTTTGGACTTTACATGAGTGAGACATAAACTTCCACTGTATTTGTAAGCTTGTTTGTTATAGCAGCTAATGTTCTCAAAATGGACAGAAAGAGTGATACGGGTTCAAAAGCAAACCTGGCTTGCTGCCCACATTTCCCTATTTAGCTCTGTAGCTTGAAGTCTGTTGTTTCCTTCAAATCTCCTACAAACATATAGCTGAGTAGTAGAATTACAAGTACTTTTAAAAGTAAGGTTTAAACAAAACTCATGAAACATTCCACACACTATAATCTTGACTTAAGCATGATTTCAAAGATGGACATTGTTGAGGCCTGAACAAATTGAAAACATTACTGAAATGTTCAGATTTCCAATTTGATTTGCACTGTCACCTAAATCTGTTTACAGAATGAGCAGTGGCATTTACAAATCTAATTCAGTGCTCTACTTGAAAATCTCTCAT
>NW_012147864.1:1930492-1932930 GCF_000956105.1 Propithecus coquereli
ATAGATGTCTCACGTAGCATCAAACAACTTAGTGTAATACCTCGCAAAAGAAAGTCCTTGGAGAATGCTATAGAATGTTGTTACTTTTGCTTATTCAAATTTATATGGGGTTAGTTCTCTGAAGATTCAAGGAGCTATTTTATAGTTCCAAATTGTAAAACTGTCCCATAAAACTGAAAATACCAAAGAGAAAGAAAGAAACATAACTGAGGGTTATTTACAACATAGTAGTCAAGATAAAATTAGGTAAAAGAGTGAGTTTCTGGGCACAAATAGCAGCTTATCTTCTAAAGTTAAGAACCTAGTAGTGAAATATAAGGAAATATCACTTTATTAAGTCATCTCCTTCAGCAAATCATTTTGATGTTATGGCAGGAATAAACACGGGCTGGCTTTGAGGACGTATAATTTTAATTTAGTTTTTTATATCCCCATCATGCCACGAAATATTCGAAGCATCTAAGCCATTATTGAGAAATGGTCATCCTTTTTTTTCAGGAATGTGGCATCTAACACATTTGAATCTAGCAACGTGGATAAGAATAAAATTCGCAATGAGGAGGCAGCCCAGCGAGTTACTCAAATATGTCGTTGCTGTAATTTCTTAAATCCTTTGTGCATTTGGAAAAGTCCAGGAACTAAAATAATCGGGAAGGTTGACACTGAAAGGCACAGCATTGTGTCTCTCCCTGCGGAGTCAATGACCCTCCCAGGAAACAGCCACGGTAGTTCTAGTTTATTACTTGGTGATACTCATTCAGCCTCTTCCTCTTTCACTTGCTCTTTTTCTTGCTCCTTTGCTCTCCTGCTCTCTCCTTGAAATAAAGTTTGGTCTTTGAATATAGAGTCAATGAATTCAGTACCTTCAATTTCTATAATCTTTTATCACAAATTAAAGTCCTTAAAAGACTATTTTGCATAGTTTTGACTGCAAAAACTAGTTTTAAATGGACATTCTTCTGCATGCAGTAAAAACAAAACTGCAGCAGTAGTTCAGCTGAGCGGGTGGCTGTCTTACAATGAATTTCTTTCCATTTCTACCAAAGGAAAGTGTAAACTACAGATGCTGTAGAAGAAGTATTGCTTGGCGCATTCACCTCTGGATTATCCGTGGGCTCTCTTGAATACAGGCAATAACTTCCTACTGCTGCAAATACGGTGTTCTTCCTTGACAGGAGGGTGACAGCCTGGGGCCTGTATACGGACGGCTTGGTTTCTTTGGGTCATAATTTCTCTCATAACTGTTTTGTCACTAAGACGCTATCTTTATTTTACTTATTTTTATATTTCAAAGATTTTGAAGAGTCTGCTCAGAATACAGATTGTCCCTTCAAAGTCCTTGCCACTCTTTAGTTTATGAACTGAAATCAGCTGAAACCATTGATTTAAGTCGTTCTTGCCCCAGGGTGCAAGAATAGAATCACCCACGGGGCTTTCAGAACATACAGATGGCGATGTCTGACAGTGGCCTGCACTCAGAATGTTTTTAACATCCTCTCTCCCCTTCCCAAGATGACAGTACTGAGCCTTCGGGGTTGAGAATCACCAAGCTATCTACACAACCGCCTCCTGTTGCCTGGAGAGGTGATGCTGTTTACTGATGAAACAGGCCCTGTAGCCAGCCTGCCTGGCTTCAAATCCCAACTGCCACTTCCTACCTGCGTGACTTTAGGCAAGGGTACTTAACCGCTCTGATCCTCAATCCTTATTTGTACGATGGGGATGGGGTGGAAACAGAGCTCACATCTGGGAATTGCTGAGAGGCTGCCTGAACACTGACAAGGCCGTGAGAACAGTGTCTGGCGCATAACGCATAGTCTACGAGGGAATCGGTAAATATTTAACTCTCACTTCCAGCATTTTTTCATTTAAACATTTCTCCCAAGTGTTGAAGAGGGCCTTATAATTTGTGACGTACACATGTTAAATGGTTAGCAGGTTGGTGCTCCCAAACAACGGACTGGGATTCCCCACCGGGCCTGGGCTCATGACAACCCCACTGATGATTATGTTATTTCTTTAAATTGGATTATTTATACCCTTACTTTATTCCAAAATGACTTGGGGCACTTACCGTACAAACATACACACAACATAACAAGTTAAAAGAGCTAGATAAAATCAGGCCAGGGGAGAACCAGGGTAGGAAGACAGATTGGCCTCTGAGGTCTGGCCTCCCCCAGCTGCTACAAGGTCCTGTACTCGTTTGGCCCACGCCCACGTCGTTCAGGCCACATTCATGCCAAAGTGATGTTTGACGCCACATGTGCAAGAGCTTTCTTGTTAACACAAGAAATAGAAGGAGAACTTTTATTATTACTGTTTTGTATTAGTGGGAAAATTTAGAATCTAGTAAATGAAGCACATTTTTCTGGTTGATGTTACAGGTCAGTGACAGTGAAACACCAATGCTCAGATGCTATTTGTTTTACTTGGAA
>NW_012147864.1:1933849-1935371 GCF_000956105.1 Propithecus coquereli
TCCCACCTCAGCCTTCTGAGGAGCTGGGATTACAGGTGCAAGCCACCGGCCCAGTATCAATTGTCATTTTCTTACCAAAAGGTGAAGGATGTTAATTAGAGCGTAGAAACTCCATCTGTGTTTTTTATTTAGCACATAGATAATTATAGCTTATAATTTCATTCTTTGGCTTCAGGGTAACTGGGGGGTTGTACTTAAAAATAAAATTATCCTTCTTTGTATAACATCTACTGCCTTATAGGACAGCCGCTACCACCAGAAGCTTCATTGCTCAGCACCTGTCCTAGGTTAGTGTTCTACAGAGTATAGAGAACAACAGCCAAAGAAGACTTATGTGGTAGCGGGAAAATCATGGATTTCATGTCTAATCTGGCTTTGAATCTCTGCTCCATCATTAATTTTCTGTGAAAATTCACAATTCACTGCCTTTATATATCTAACCTTATGCCAGTTTCACACTTTACTGATTACTGTAGCTTAGCTTTGTAGCAAGTCTTGAAATCAGGAAGTATGATTATCTAGCTGTGCTCTTTTTCAAGATTTGTTTTGCTATATTGGGTCCTTTGTATCTATATACAAATTTTAGGAATAGCTGGTCAATTTCTGCAAAAAAATGTCAGCAGGTATTTTGATATTAATTGTGTGAATCTTTAGATCAATTTGGGCTGTGTTGCTATCTTAACAACATTCAGTCTTTCAAGCCATAAACATGGGATGTCTTTCCATTTACTTAGGTCTTTATCAATTTAATGACATTCTATAGCTTTCACTGTACCCATATTGCACTTCTGTTTCAAGATTTATTCCTGTGTATTTTATTCTTTTTGATGCTGTTGTCAATAGAATTGTTTTCTTAAGTTCAGTTCTAGTTTGTTTATTGCTAGTGTATAGTAGTACAATTAATTTTTGTATATTGGTATTCTGCAATTGTGCCAAATTCATTTAGTAGCTATAACAATTGTTTGTATGTGTGTGAATTCCTTAGTGTTTTATATATAAAAATAATGCAACTACAAATTAAGATGGTTTCTTCCTTTCCAATCTGGATGCTTCTATTTGTTTTTTCCTGCCTAATTGCCTTGGCTAGTATCTTCAGTTTAATATTGCATAGAAGTAGTAAGAGTGGACATTCTTTTTTGTTACTGATCATAGGGGGAAAGCTCTCACTCTTTCACCATTGAATATGATGTAAGCTGTAGGTTTTTCTGTAGGTGTGCTTTATTAGGTTCAGGAAGCCCCCTTATATCTTCATTTGCTCAATGTCATAATCATAAAAGGATTTGGGATTTTGCAAGATGTTTTGTTTGTAACTATTGAGATAATCATGTGGTTTTTATACTTTATTCAATTAATATGGTGTATTACAATAATTCATTTTCATATGTTGAATCAACCTTGCATTCCTAGGTTAAATTCCGTTTGGAGTATTATTATTTTTAAACCACTGGCCTAGAGCAATGATTCCGCTTGCTCTGAGCAAGCCTCAGAGCAATAATTCCACAGGATTCTAATAGTTCCTCCA
>NW_012147864.1:1946586-1948433 GCF_000956105.1 Propithecus coquereli
TTTTAGTGCTTCAGTTTGAAATGAGAAAAAAATAAATATTAAAAATTATGATTGCTAATGGCACCTTCTTTGGCTGCTGTCATGTTACCTGCTGGTTGTCCCCTGGCACAAAGCATGTGCGAGCCATAATGAGCACAATCTAAAGAAGAACTTTGAGCCTTTCTGGAATTATTTAATTTCTGGCATTATTTCTTTAATAGAAGGAGAGCCACAATATTCATTATTAAAGTTGAGTTCCAATGTTGAGTACAGCCATGCTGGTCTGGCTCCCATGATTTCAAATTTGACTCCTGTCTGTGGGAATGAGATATGTGTTCTCTGCACTTCCAGTTTGGTTTTTTCATGATAAAACTCTTTGTGAGGTACTTTGGAGCTGGATTAAGGTGTTTTCCTGCTCCTTCAATTGAGGCCACAGGGTCAGTGTTGCACATGTTCAAAAAGGCAGACAGACTGGTATTCGGGTGTAGGTAACCTTCCAATCCCTTCTTTTTCATTTTATCTGACACTCTTCAGTGAACTCAAACATTAGAAGCCTTAGTCTGTGCCAAGCTTTAGGGATACAGTAGACAGCAAGACAGGGAGCCTCTTCCTCAAGAGCAGTTACAGTCCCATGGAGGAGGCAGACCTCGGAAACAGGTACTACGCTAATTACATATCACAAGAGTGTTTATTAGAGCGCACTAGGAGGATCTGATCTAATGGAGGTATGAGGTAAGGAAAGCCTCTTGGAGTGAGATTTAAGTCGATAGCTGAGCAATGGGTCAAGTGAATCGGGTAAATGGAGTATAGAGAAAGCATCACAGGAACTAAGAAGAACAGGTGCAAAGACCCTGGTACAGGAATGACTCCACCAGGTTTGCAAAACAGAAAAAAGCAAGTGTGGCTCTTGCAAATAGGTGGAAGAGGAGATCTGAGAAAAATAAGGCTGAGGTGGGAGACAGGCACTAGATCCTAGAGGCTCCATCAGCCATGGTGAGGGTTTTAGTTTTATCCTAAGAGTAATGGGAAGGCATAAACGAGTTTTAATTAGGAAGTGACATGATTAGAATTGCCTTATTGAACGTTCACTTTGGCTGTTGTTGGTAAATGGATTACCAGGTGGCCAGAGTGGATGTGGGAGCCTGGTTAGGAGGCTGCTGCAATAATCAAACCAAGACACATTTGTGATTTTGATCTAGGGCAGTGGTTCTCAAAATGTTATCTGTGGACCCCTAGGGGTTCCCAGAGATCCTTTTATAGGGTCTGCAAGATAAAAATTATTTTCATAATAACACTGAAACATCATTTTCCCTTTAAATGGTTTTGCCATTTGCACTGATGGTACCAAATCATAGCTCTGGAGCTTTAGGTCTCATCAAGGCTGAGCCTCTAAACTGTGCATATAGTCATTAAATTCTTCATCTCAACATGTTCTCAGTGAGAAACTGCAAGCTTTCCTTAAGAATATCTCTGATGAATTAGAAACATTTATTAATTTTATTGACTCTCATCCCTGAGTATGCATCTTTTTCATATTCTGTGTGACAAAATGACAAAACGTTTTGAGAAGTAGCTCAAAGTTACTGCTGGCTTCCCAAAGCAGCTGTTTTTCGCTGTGTGGTAGCAGAGGTCAGGTGTTTGTTGTAGCAGGGGCTAAAGATAAACAGTATGAGAATGCATGCTCTAAAACCCAGGGAAGAAAAGAGATAAAGATAATGGAGTATATACAAATACATATACGGGCATTATGAGTCACTCTGCAAAGCTAATTAACCTCCCAGTCCTGCTGGTTACATAGTCATAAATACAGTCCGAGGGTGCCCTAGAAAGCCACTGTCCGGCGGGTGCTAGCAGTGATATGTTCATTA
>NW_012147864.1:1948483-1950710 GCF_000956105.1 Propithecus coquereli
GTGGGCGAGGCAGCTGCAGCAGGCAGGAAGGGCAGCAAGAGCAAGAAGCTGGATGATGCACAAACTGCACCATCAGCTTTTATGTGCTCAAGAAGGTTGCCTGTGCTCCCTCATGGATGAGTAATTTGAATTTATAGCCTTGGTGAGTAAAAATTTCCTTAAAGGAGGTATAGTACTGTGCAATACTATGTGACTTATCAGTTATTAGCCTAAAATCTAATACTGCACACAGAAAAGGAAATTAGAAACAGCAAATATAAATGGACATAGGTGAACTCCAGATTGTTAAATAACAACGTCATTTAACTGCTGCAGAAGACTGGATTTTCCTTGATGCCTCTGCACTTATAGGACTGGGGTTTCTGGTGCTTTCTCTCTTTCAGCAGCCAGCACTTTCAATTGTCTCTTGATTTCTGGGTTTCCAAACACAACCTCTAGCACTTCTCTAGACACTAACCTCTTCCTCTGAACTTTTCCATCTAGGATTCCTTTCTCAAACCTAAACTAAAAAAAGGACTGGCTACATCCGAGTGGGTTTCCAAGGCAGTGGCACAGTCTCAGCTATGGTGCAGACAAGTTCCCATTTCCATCATAAACGCATTCATTCCTACACTCTTGCTGCCCCAAGTATGGTGGGTCACTGCAATTAGATCTCTCCCAGTCACCACCTTCTCTTTTTCAAGCTGTATTTTGTCTCTTTTTCAAACACAACATAATAAATAACAGATTTCAAAAATTCACAAGAATAAACAAAAAGAAAAAGGTGTTTGGACACCAGTGCAGACATAATTCACTGCAGTGTTTAACCTTTGTCTTTTTAAAACAAACTCTAGCTTTGGGAGAAATACTTCAGGAAACGATGTCTTGTATGTGCTTCTAAAAGTAGTTGAGACATTTAAGAAAAACTATTTAGGTATTTAAGCAAAATCGTCACTTTTCAGCACCAAGCAACCCTGAGTTTTATAACTCACTATATTCCTTGTTCATACACTGTATTGTGGAAGATGCATCAATTTTACCTGGAGTAGAATTAATGGAAAATATTTACAGGAGTATTCGGAAGTCTTTAATCATTTTAGTGCTTCAGTTTGAAATGAGAAAAAAATAAATATTAAAAATTATGATTGCTAATGGCACCTTCTTTGGCTGCTGTCATGTTACCTGCTGGTTGTCCCCTGGCACAAAGCATGTGCGAGCCATAATGAGCACAATCTAAAGAAGAACTTTGAGCCTTTCTGGAATTATTTAATTTCTGGCATTATTTCTTTAATAGAAGGAGAGCCACAATATTCATTATTAAAGTTGAGTTCCAATGTTGAGTACAGCCATGCTGGTCTGGCTCCCATGATTTCAAATTTGACTCCTGTCTGTGGGAATGAGATATGTGTTCTCTGCACTTCCAGTTTGGTTTTTTCATGATAAAACTCTTTGTGAGGTACTTTGGAGCTGGATTAAGGTGTTTTCCTGCTCCTTCAATTGAGGCCACAGGGTCAGTGTTGCACATGTTCAAAAAGGCAGACAGACTGGTATTCGGGTGTAGGTAACCTTCCAATCCCTTCTTTTTCATTTTATCTGACACTCTTCAGTGAACTCAAACATTAGAAGCCTTAGTCTGTGCCAAGCTTTAGGGATACAGTAGACAGCAAGACAGGGAGCCTCTTCCTCAAGAGCAGTTACAGTCCCATGGAGGAGGCAGACCTCGGAAACAGGTACTACGCTAATTACATATCACAAGAGTGTTTATTAGAGCGCACTAGGAGGATCTGATCTAATGGAGGTATGAGGTAAGGAAAGCCTCTTGGAGTGAGATTTAAGTCGATAGCTGAGCAATGGGTCAAGTGAATCGGGTAAATGGAGTATAGAGAAAGCATCACAGGAACTAAGAAGAACAGGTGCAAAGACCCTGGTACAGGAATGACTCCACCAGGTTTGCAAAACAGAAAAAAGCAAGTGTGGCTCTTGCAAATAGGTGGAAGAGGAGATCTGAGAAAAATAAGGCTGAGGTGGGAGACAGGCACTAGATCCTAGAGGCTCCATCAGCCATGGTGAGGGTTTTAGTTTTATCCTAAGAGTAATGGGAAGGCATAAACGAGTTTTAATTAGGAAGTGACATGATTAGAATTGCCTTATTGAACGTTCACTTTGGCTGTTGTTGGTAAATGGATTACCAGGTGGCCAGAGTGGATGTGGGAGCCTGGTTAGGAGGCTGCTGCAATAATCAAACCAA
>NW_012147864.1:1951615-1969458 GCF_000956105.1 Propithecus coquereli
CCATGTTAACTGGCAAATGCTACAAATTGGTGTTTTTTAATTTTTTTTTTAATTAACGCTGGATAACTAGTTGTTAAACGTTTACCAACATACCTCTGTCCTAGCTACGTCTCTGAATTCTTTCTCCGTCTTATGTTCCCAAGGCAAGCCATTGGCCCTCTCCATTAATCCCCATTTATTTAATAGTCTTTATTTAAAAAGAATTTGAGATAATAGCTGGCATTGTTAAAATGTAATTAACTGGCCTATAATATGTGATCAATACATATTCACTGAATATTGAATGTTAATGGAATAAAATGTGGGTCAAAAAAGACTAAGAATGTATATTTTAATTGCCATTAATAAAATGTATTGTATCTTTTCATAACCTTTATTTTAAATATAGCACTTACATCATATTAATTTATTTATATTTAAATGCCAAAAATCTATCTTTTGCTGAAATAGGGCAACGTTATTAACGGCTTCCCGAAGCAGAAGCTGTTTTTCTCTGTGCGGTAGCAGAGGGCAGGTGCTCAGTGTGGCAGAGGCTAAAGAGAGACACAGTGTGAAAGTACGTGAACTAAAGTCACTGAGTTCCCTTATTTCCTATTTACTTTCATGGAACTGTATTTAGAGAAGAAGCTATTATAAAATCTTACCATCTTTTCTCAATGATGTATTATTTTAAACAGTTCTAGTGTTGACAGCCACTTAGGGGAAAAAATAGGGTCTCAATAATTTTGAGAGCACATCCTAGAAATGCTACTTCAATAAAATTAAATTTGTTTAAAATCTCTGAGAATCTTGTATTTTGTCCACTTCTACAAAGGATCAAAACATTTGAAAAATTAGATGATAACCCCTCTTCCTCCAAAAAGCCTTCACATCTCACAATTTTAAAATGTATTTCCACAGCAGGTACTTTGTCATAAAGAACGCATTTGAGCTTGTTTCTTGGAAGATAAACAGTGGAAGATAAACAAGATGTTGGGCTTCGGTTACAACAGAGCCTTCCAAAAGAAATAAAGTCACCAGCGAATCCTTCCAGTACTGGAATTTGCTGGACTGCTGGCCAAGTGAATATTTAGGAGATTGCCTATGTGTCTGTGTGTACGTTTGTTCAAATCTTGACTTTGAGGAAAGAGCGGAAAGAAGACAAACGTAGGACCACTGACCTCATCCAGAAGGTGTTCGGGACTGTGGAGACAGCTCCCCGTCGCGCGCTTGTATGCGAATGTGCGCGCGTGCGCATGCGCGTGGGTGCGCGTGCGTGCGTGCGTGCGTGCGTGCGTGCGTGTGGTGGGAGAGCTGGTGAGGAAAGGGGAAGACAACTAACGCTAACTTGGAGCTAAGCAACGGAGTCTCTAGGAGACTTTACCTGATAATTTCCAAGCCTGTCACAGTAAAAACCAGTGCGGGTACCTGTAGCTCGCGTGGGGCGTCAGGCGGTCTGATTCCGAAGATTCTTTGCTGACGGGGATGCCGTCTTTCCAGTTTGAAGAGTCGGCTAAACGTTCCTACAACTCGACTGGTCTTTTCGCCTCTCCACTAAGTGCGTGTGAGTATATGTATACGTCTTTTCCAGCAGTTTCTCTGGGTATTGGAAGACAAACACAAAAACACACAACAAACATGAACTTTCCAGGGCAGCATCTGAGAAGCATGCAAAAATGTGTTGTTCTTGGCACAGAAGAGAAATCTAGCTCCCCAAACCCACTCTTGATTATCACACTTTAATTCAACAGTCCCCAACCTTTTGGGCACCAGGGACTGGTTTCATGGAAGACAATTTTTCCACAGACTGGGGGTGGGGGTGATGGTTTCAGGGCTATTCAAGCTCATTACATTTACTGTGCAGTCAGACCTCTCTGCTAAGGAAAATCTGTATCTGCTGCTGCTCCCCAGCACTGGCATCACCGCCTCAGCTCCACCTCAGCTCATCAGGCGTTAGAGTCTCACAGGGAGCACACCCTACATCCCTCGCATGCGCAGTGTACAGTATGGTTCTCGCTCCTGTGAGAATCTAATGCTGCGGCTGATCTGGCAGGAGGCGGAGCTCATGCAGTGATGGGAGAGATGGGCAGCAGCTGTAAATACAGATGAAGCTTGGCTTGCTCGCCTGCCGCTCACCTCCTGCTGTGCGGCCGGGTTCCTAGCAGGCGGGTACTGGGGATTGGGGACCCGCAACTTTAAGTGAATCAACATCCCTATGTCCCCCAGTCTCTCGTGTCTACAGCAGCCACATTGCTAGTTGCCCTGGGACTAGGGGAAAACCTCTGTTTGCACTGGTTTGCAATGCATGGAAAAATAGGAGCTGAAAGAAGGAAACCAAGACAATGTAGGTGCAATAATCAAGAGACTCATTCATACTCTGCAGTTCCCAGAGCTGTTTCCTACTCTGGCCAGGTCAACCTTTGGGGTGATGTGTGAATTCTCATCCTGGGCCAGTAAATAGTGAAGGTCAATCTTCTAATGTGGGCTGGGGTGAGGAGAAATGGAGAGGAAAATTGACTTTTTATATTGGTATTAGTTGTGGGAGTTTTATTTTAATCTATATACTTGTCTCTGAATGCAATGTTATTTCAAATATGCTTACCTTATCTTTTAGTTTTGTTAATACCTTGAAGAGACCTGATAAAATACTGAAGATTTGGATGGGGATTTTTATATTTTTAGCATCTCCTTCCCACACCTCATATAGAAAGTTTCCTTTCAAATAATATTGTCTCCTAATAAGAACACATCTAAAATAGCCACATGACAATTCTTTTGAAGCGTAACATATAATTTACTAGGCAAAATGAACCAAACACTTAAAAGATAGGAAAGTTAGGAAAATGTGCATTGTTTGTGTGTAATCCCTGTTATTTCACGGGGAGAAATTTGAATGTTCTCCAAAATATGGGTCAGCTGAGCTCACTAAACATTTTGAAAATTATATAATTTTCTGACTTGCTCAGGATGTAAGGATCATGTCACTACCTACAGCATTTAATTTATAATCCATGTGGGAATGTATTCAATAAATGTAGTTTTAGTTCTAAATAGTATACTGTCAGATGAAAATAACTCACTGGAAAAAAGTTGTTCATAACTGCGTATTTTTTTGGGACATAAATGGACAAACATGCTGAAATCAAAATCACAGCAGAAGAAAACCCTAAAATAATTTGCTGGAGGGAAGATCATGTATACTCAGTACTCATGGAATTCTATCTCTGGCTGAAGACTTTGTAAATAAATCTTCTACAGCATAATGGACAGAGGTTAGAGGCTATTTAGTATAAATAAGCAAAAACAGAGCTTGTATTCGACATACTATATATTACAGAAGACTTTCCTCCAAGGTTTCCAAGTATTGGAATTCATAATAGAAAGCCAAATATGTCCTTGGAAGTCTAATGGGTAGTTAAAAATGCTTACGAATTATATGACATTTTAAAACATGTGTATTGGGATCATGAGCTATGGTGTATTTGAAAAATCTTTATGATGCTTGTTCTGGGGCTATAGCTGCAATTTTAATTTCCAAATTTGGGATATCATTGAACTTTATTAAGGGCAAAGACAACTGCTGACTATGTGCCAAGGAAAGTATAAGATTTTTCATTTCTGGTTTCTTACCAGAACCAACAAGGTTGGCACTTTACTCATGATTTACAGATGAAGACTCTGAGATTCAGGCTGTAGGAACTGACCCTGTGGGGAGCTCTCCTACTTCATCCATTCGTTTATTTGTTTATTTATTTATCTTAAAGGAGCACGTAAACTTTTGCTTCCTTCATTGAGAAAGATATGTTTACCAAGATAGAAGAGGGAACAGTGTGACTTACACTCTGGAAATTCAGGGATACTTGAGTATGTGATGGGTCATTGAACTCAGAGCTCCCTTCCAAGCGGGATGATGAGCAGGAGTTTAAACCTAGAGAAGAGGTTCAGTGAAAAGTAGATCACAGATGTGTGCATTTGGAAGAGGGTGCTGTACGTACACATATGCATGTATGTTTCACGTCCTCATTCGAGGGTGGTGCTTTGGAAAACCATTTTCTTCTTTATTCTGTGTTTTTTATTCTTTTTCCTTCTCCCTGCTTCGGTAATTACTGCACATTCAGGAACCAGCCCCTGCATTGGCCACCATCTGTTTACAGGTCCAGGAGATGGGAAATCATTCATGAGCCAGAGGAAATACTATCAGCTTCCCACTCTTCAGCATCTGTGCCCTCAGATTCTTGTGGAGGAGAACACTGGAGGCTTCTTAAATTCAATTCCGTGCAATTAAAAAGTATTTTTAGGCCTAGGCATTTAGAGATAGAATGAACATTGTTTCCCCATATAGTACAGTGCCTTCAATTGCCTTAGAAAGGGAAAAAAATAAGAATAATACCTTCTGACATATGCCAAGTGAAGTACAGTATTAGGCTTTTTATATCCATATTCTCTGTACATGTATGTTATAGTCTCACAATTCTTACAATACCCATCAATGCAGGAATCCTTATCCTCAATGTATAGTTGAAGACTCTGACATTAGGAGGATTTAGGAAGATTTTAAGATTTTTAAGAGCAGAGGAAGCAGATATTTTTAAAAATTATTCTGACTGTACATATAACAATTTTGCAGGGTACAAAAGTGGATATGAGAAAATCAGTTGTGGCTTATTGCATTAGTCTCAGCAAGCCATAGCATCAGCCTGGATCAGACACAGCGGGGTGGAGGAGGAGATAAAAATCAGCAGAAACGTAGAATATAGGACTGATGGCACTTGGTGATAGGTCTGTCGTGGGAGGGAGGAGAAGAAGAAGAAAGAACCAAATTCGACAACCAGCTTTTGGCTTGAAGAACTGGCTGGCTGGTGGAGCCACTTGCAAAGATGAAAAGCCCTGGCGAGATTTGAGAAGTGGAGATGAGGCAGGGAGCAGAGGGCGGATGCCAGGAGCAAGGAGACCATGAACTGCTGGCGTGATATAGGGAGTCTTCAAATAGTTTTTTTGATTGGAGATCTAAGAATACATCTGTATTCTACCAAATGCCCTGTGCACCCTTTTCCCTCTCTTTACCCTTGTGGCAATCCAAATGGTACCTGGGCCTTGGGTTTGAAAATGCAGACGTGAACTGCATCTTCTGGATAGCTGTAGAGGTTGACAGTTAGCAACTCACTTGATCTAAGACCCTGTGACCCCCGTGGACTGAGCTAGGCCTAAGGTAACCTGAGAGAAGGATTGGCAGGATTACTAGTGTCATACAGATCTCACCTCTGTAAACTGGGATTTGGAATTTTGGTGTGTGTTTGATAAAAAGGTGCAGCTAAAAGCTCAAAGAGGCTATTTAGGTAAACTGATTTACGTAATAGGAAAGTGTCTTCAAAGAGGAGAGTGTGTGGGGACAGAGATGGAAAGGAATATGAGCTGTCTCTATTACTGATGGGTCCCATGGACTTAGTCTGAACTTCACGGAGACGGAGGCTGCGAGGAGACTGAGGGGTCTGTTTTAACGGGCACAGAGCCACCAGCCAGTGGCTTAGGGGCCAACGTAATGAAGCAGGATACAGGTTAGGGAAGAGCATCATTTTCCCCATACCTAGGCATAACACAGCTTGGTTCTGAAATGATAAATGCTGTTTGGGCTCGGGGGGTTGCACTTTGGGAGCACCAGGATCAGAGCTGGCACTCTGAACAGGGAGCCAATGTTAAGTGCCACTCTCCAGTGCCCCTGCTAGCCAGGGTCTCAGCAAGGGATGCCAGGCAGAAGCATCCGGGAGCAGTGCTTGCCAACTCAGTTCTGGGCGTTTGAGGTCTACAGAAGCAGGTGGATGAGACCCCCAGTTACACACGGAGGGCTGGGAGAGTTGAGCTATTGCCGGGTATTGTGATGCTATTTATAAGCACAGGGCGTTGGGGCCTGGAGGAAATAGGGATTGCACCAGAAGAGCAGCTTTTAAAGTGAAGTGTGCTTCAGAATCGCTGGTGGAACTTATTTTAAAGAGACCCGTGCCCTTGTCCTACTTCCGGAGATTCTGATTTAGAAAGGTTAGGGTGGTATCTTGGCAGCTGGTATGCAAAAGCTCCACAAGAGTGCTGATGCTCATGCCCAGGTGAGAAGCACTGCCTTAAATTAATTAGAGTTGATTCAGAGGCAGAAATGGCTAGCAAAGGAGAAGTAATTTAGGTTATTGGAGATACTTCCCTTTTTGGCTTCATTGTTTTATATTCTTGTCCCCTTCTTCTCAGCTTTCCGTGTTCCTATTAAAACAGCTGCCTTTCCCTAATATTGGTTTTCTTAATCCTTCACTGAAGGCTTCTGTGAAGGAAAATTACTGGCAGATTCAGCCAGCTTTCGACTCTTCATACTTGGATTCAGATAAAAAGAGAGTTAAGAATGTAAACATCCTTTTTTCTTCCTTAGAAGAAGATGGCTCACGATCTTACTTTGTTTGATCAGCTCAATGTTAAACAATTGTGTGAATATTTTTCTTGAAACATCCTCTCTGTTCCACTATTATTTCCACAGCTTGCTCTACTGTTATTTTTTGCTTAAAAGTTATTAATGGAACTTAGACATCAAAGCACCTTCAGCTTTGTTTCTCCAGCCTGGCTCCATGGGCTAGAAAAATAACTCTCCAAAGCTGTAAGTCACAAAAATGATCCCTCACCATATATACCTTCATCCATTCCTACGTAAGCTAGGGGAATATGCCATCCTTTTGTAGAATCTATAGCATTGAAAATAAACTAGGCTAGTGACCCAATTCCTGTTCAGTGATTCCTTTATTCCCCAACGTTACTTGCAATTTTCAATCCAATGGAGTTCTTGCCTTCTTGAAATTAAGCTAAAATATAACAAGTGTAGTGATTTTCTTCATTGTAAAAATTTCAAATGTCCATTCTGTTAACTGAGAAAATAGAGGGCAAAGTTACTTCAGGAATTAAACTTAGCTCTCCATTTACTCTTTGGGAATTAAAGAAGAAAGAATAGGTGGGGCTCCGGTTTGAAAGCACCACAATTCAGCAGTCTTTCTGCATTACCCCTCAGAGGAAGGAGCCTGAATTTCTAAAGAGAGAAGTGATGCTTTAAGCACTAGGAAAAAAGAGTCTTCAGTCCTGGGAATGTAGTAACCTGGCGGTCAGCTGCTACCTGAGGAGGAGGAACCCAATCAGCTGCCGGGAAGAGCAACATGAGGGCTGTGCTGGAGGGAGGCACATTCTCATCTGCTGTGGGGCGACCACCCAGGGATCTGGGTATCATGAGAAAAGGAAATGCTGCTGTTCCCTTCAACTGAGAAACTAGAGAATGTCTCGCCCATCCCCCCACTATTTTCAGTGCTCCCTTCTTTTCTTTTTATTAGCTTTTGATGACATTTTAATTTAGAAGTTGATTATACAAACCAGAAATACATAACAATCATCTGACTAGCATTTTCCAATGGCATTATCTATTTTAAAAAATGAAAGAGAATGTATCTAAATTAAAATTTAATGTTTACTGCACACCAGATGAAACAGAAACTGAACTGTTTCATTTTTTTAAATTCTTTAACTTATTCAGTTACTTTGGATTTACTGTTTATAAGGTAAAAAGAAGCTCTTTTTTTCTCCAAAACTTTTGTCCTTTATTGAGTGACTACATAATTGATTTGCCCTCTCCAAACCTCTGTTTTTTATTTGGAAATTAAGAAAAATATCAACACTTACCTATTATTATTAAAGAATGGGTTTTCAGATAAAGAAAGAAACTAAGAATTTTCTTAAACATATTCCTTGAGACTTTTTCATTATAAAAATAAAAATCATATATGATAAAATTAATATTCCCATTTCAATGGACCCATTTGACTGGAGTTACAAGATAAAATTTGAGGAGTTTTAAGGGCCAATGTTAAGGCTAGCCACATATTTTCTGTCTTGAAATCTCTGGTGTCTTTGTGTTACCCAGAATATATAGTGGCATAAATGGAGACAGCCTAGAAAAAAATAGAAAAAAGAAATAATAAAAATAAATGTCTTCTATTTCTCAATACTTATCAACTAAAAATTCAAAATGTATTCACATTTTTCATGAGGTTTGATGCATGAAGTAGCATATGAATACAGGTAACACCAGAGAGAGGGTGGGGGCCTCTGTTAGTGCCCTGCCTCCTCCTCCAGCTGCCTCCACAAGATTTGATAATATTTTTCCATGCAGACAATTGCCGTTTTCTCTCGGGTGTATGAATGTTACCTCTTGAAATGTCTCGAGTTTCACTGATCTATGACTTGTGATCTAAGTAAGAACAAGTAACATAAGTCCCTGAACTTCCCCACCCCATACCTTCTGCGGTCCCTAAATTTTTCCGTGTGAACAGGCTGATCCCAGAAAGTACATGAGTGAATATGGAAACATAAATTTATTTGAGTGTTTATTGTCTTAGAAGAAAACAAAAAGAACAGTGTCAGTATACCATAAAGACTCACACTGTGGTGCAAACAAATTCCTTACAAAAGGAAAAGGGACAAAGATCATTCCTGGAGAACAGAAAGACTCCAATTAAATGGCTATGTAGCACGTATTCGCACTCCCCTAATTCAGTCTTTCTGTGCTATGTGCTATTCTGCCAATGAAAAAAGATATATTATACCATCACATCATTTGGCAGAAACTTTATGTTACAAGTTAGAAATTATACAGGAGGAGCAGAAATGCGTTCTAGGATAAGTTAGATAAATAGCAACAACTCTGAGTTCACAGGCGCTAGAAGATACAAACTAAGTGTTTAGAGCCCCAGGAGAGTGAGTGGGAGGCGAAGCGCTGGCTGAGCAGTGACGTGGCAGCAGCCTGGGCCAGGACTCTGCAAACTGTGGCCCCTGGGCCAAATCCAGCCTGCTGCCTGCTCTTGTTCAGCCTGTGAACTAAGAAAGGTTTTTACATTTTTAAATGGTTGAAAAGAAATAAAACAGTAATATTTTGTGACATGAAAATTATATGAAATTCAACTTTCAGTGACCATAGTTTTTTTTTTTTTGAGACAGAGTCTCACTGTGTTGCCCGGGCTAGAGTGCCGTGGCGTCAGCCTAGCTCACAGCAACCTCAAACTCCTGGGCTCAAGCGATCCTCCTGCCTCAGCCTCCTGAGTAGCTGGGACTACAGGCATGCGCCACCATGCCCGGCTAATTTTTTCTATATATTTTTAGTTGTCCAATTAATTTCTTTCTAATTTTAGTAGAGACAGGGTCTCGCTCTTGCTCAGGCTGGTTTCAAACTCAAACAATCCACCCGCCTTGGCCTCCCAGAGAGCTAGGATTACAGGCGTGAGCCACCGCGCCCGGCCGTGACCATAGTTTTGTTAGGATAGAACCATGCCTGTTTAGTTACATATTATCTAAGGCCACTTTCAAATTAAAAAGGCAGAGTTGAGTAGTTGCAACAGAGACATATCACCACAAAGGTTAAAATATTTACTCTCTGGCCCTTGACAGGAGTGTGCTGACCCCTGGCCTAGACAGCCCAGACCAATGCTTCTCAATGTTTACCATGCACGGCAGTCACGTGGGGATATGGTGAAAATGCAGATTCCGATGCAGGAGGTCTGGGTGGGGCTCAGTATCTGGGTTTCTAATGCTCTCCCAGCTGGAGCAGATGCTACTGGTCTGAGGACTCCACTTTAAGTAGCAAGGGCCAGTGCAGCGTCAGCAAACTTTCTTTTCAAAGGGCCAAATTATAAGTACATAATTTAGGATTTGTGGACTAGATGGTCTTTGTCCCACTCAGATCTTCAGGGGGAAAGCAGACATAGACAGCATGTTAAAGAACAGGAGTGGCTATTTCAGTAAAAGTTCATTTGCAGAAGCAGGTGTTGGGCTGCTCCTGTCCCATGGGCTGTAGTTTGCCAGTTGTTGGGCTAGAGTATTAGTATGGGGTGTCTGTTAAGAAAGAAATATTGTCCTATTTTCAACTTGCTTACCAGTTCCATTACCCCCTGGTAATAGTAATGATGAGCTTCAGAGAAAAGCAACTCGTCCAGAGCTGCCACAGGAAGATCAGTGGGGCATGTGGGATAAAGCATGACCCATGCTGAATGGACGACCATCCGTAGACCATGCACACTGGGACTGTGACCATCCTGGTCTCCTTTGCCCTGGGCCTGCTGCTCGCAGACTTAAGGAATAAAAGATGAGACCTCTATTTAGGGCCAACATTAAATGTAGATGTAAGAAAACTGGATGCTTGGCTCAGGGAGGACAGAGTTTTCTATTTTACAACAGATTTTACACCTTCACTGCGTGTTCTTGAAGTGAAGGCTCAGAGAGATCTCGGAAAGCACACATTTCACAGTCTTGGATTTCTCATGCTCCAGAAATGAAATTGCTTTACTTTATAATAATGTGTTATTTTAGGCACCAAATAGCGTGGCATTCTGCCTTCCCTGTGTATTTTGGAACCTTTAATTATACAATGAATGTCCCTTCTAACCATAATGACTAAAATTACATTTGCCTTTCCAAATTCTTCTAGAATTTTCTCCCTTTCATAGCTGTAGTAACTGAAACAGGGAGTAGACGTTGATTTTGACCTAGAATATAAGATTCATTTTACCTTTCTTTACACTGTAATTTCTGTGTAAGTTAGTTTTTGTAGGTAATGCATATATCAGCACAACTACATTATAATACAGAGCACTAAGAACAAATATGTTGTAAATAAAAATGTTTTGGGAAAATTTTTCTGAAGTCTCAGACACAATATCCCCAAGTTACAGATAACATGTACAGATGAATAATTTTGTCGTTTTTATGAATCATCTGTTGAGAAACTTAACATCACTACTTTGATGATTAACAATGTTTTCTATTTTATGAATCAGTATAGGTTTCAGGATAAGGAGGAATATAATAAGTTTTCTAAGTCCTAAGAATTTATTGTCTCAAATTTTTAGATAGGGCAGGAAGTTGAAATATGGCATTAAATATGAACTTACACAGAATCATAGACTCTTAGAGCTAGAAGTTTTGATGATCTAATTTTGGGATTTTATGCTATGCCTCTGTGTTTCCATGTAAGTCTATATTGATTAAGTTAAATTCTTAAAGCCATTTTCTTCTTCAACACAAATATATTGGAGTTCTTTTCCCCTGGATCTGGGAATATGTATTAGTTTCCTAGGGCTTTCATAACAAAGATCACAAACTAGGTGGCTTAAAACAAAAGAAATTTATTGTTTCTCAGTTCTGGAGGCTATAAGTGTAAATCAAGATGTTGAGAGGGAGCGTCAAGCATGCTCCCCCTGAAGGCGCTGGGGAGGAACCCCCCCTCACCCCTGCCTAGCTTATGACGCCAGCGAGCAGTCCTTGGCGTCCCTTGTTTGTGCATGCATCACCCCAATCTCTGCCTCCATCTGCACGTGACGTTCTCTCTGCGTCTCTGTCTTCACATGGCTGTTTTCTTAAAAGAACACCAGTCGTATTGGATTAGGATTGGATTAGGTCACACTCCAGTATGACCTCATCTGAACTAATTCCATCTTCAATAATCCCATTTTCAAATAAGGTCACATTTGGAGGTACTAGGTGTTAGGACTTCAACATATCTTTTTTTGGAGACACAATTCAACCCATAACAGAATACGAGGATGAAAAACATTATTTTTTCTCGTGCAGGTCCTATAGCATAGAGGAGAAGGTTTATATGTAGATTTATGAAAATATAACTTATAATAGCTCAATATGCACAAAATGCTGTTAGAGTACTATAGTAGGGCAATTGCTTTTTTCTGGTGAGATTGTAAAGGAAAAGTTTCAAAGGTAGTTGCCATTTGAACCACGCTTCATGGAACAAATAGGAATTCATCATGGGGAAAATATTGCCAGGTATAGAAACATATTGGGAAAACAGCTTCGGGTAAAGTCATGAAAATAAGAATTAATAAAGTGTTTATTTGCTGTGATGAATACTAGCTACTCTTGGCCAGGTGCAGTGGCTCATGTCTGTAATTGGGAGGCCAAGGCAGTTGGGGACCAGCCTGGGCAATATAGTGAGACCCTATCTCTACAAAAAAATTTAAAAAATTAATGAGGAATGGTGACACACACCTGTAGTCCCTCTACTCAGGAAGGCTAAGGAAGGAGGGTCTCTTGAGCCCAGGAGTTTGAGGTTGCAGTGAGCTATGATGACACCACTGCACTCTAGCTTGGGCAACAGAAAAAAAAAATAATGAAAAAGAAAAATACTAGCTACTCTTTACTGAGTATTAGTATGTGTCATTTTATATTTACAAAAACCTTTTTGATCCTCATTTTGCAAATGGGAAAGCTGGAATTTAGGGAAGTTAAGTACTTTGTCTTGAGCTTATGCATCTAGAAGGTGGTACTACTACTGGGTGACCGCACAGTCTGATCACACAGTTTGTGCTATTAGCCATTGTGATAAAAATTGCAGTTTAAACTATTTGGAAGTGCATATGGGATGGTTAGAGATAAGTCCGAGGAAGTAAATTGGAGATGAATTATAAAGGAATTGGTTTATCATATCAGGAGCTTCAGCTTTGAGGATTGTAAGTGATTGAACAATGGCCAAAACTTTAAGGAAAGGTGTCAAACGGCCACACACCTGCAGAGCCCAGGGTGAGTTGGGGGGAGGGAGATTGGAGGCGCAGAGGGTAGAGAGGAGGCTACTGTCCCTGGCCATGTTATAAATAATAAAAATTGGAACCGAGACCGTGACAGTGAGGTACAGACGGGTGATAGAGTCAAGAGGTACTTTTCAGGTGGAGGCAGGCAGACGTGTTAAAGCCCAAGGTGGTACGCTCTCTGCTGCATCGTCATTCCCTCTCCTTTGACTCAAGTGCTAAAAGTAGAGATGGTCCCAACTCAAGTGATTAAAATATAATTTCAATTCTATAACCCTGACCTTAGAAAGAGTCAGGTAAGTCCGTGCTATGCTATTTAAATAATTATATGTAGAAGACATTAACACGTTTTAAAATTCTACAGACTAAGTTAACATACTTTAAAAACAAACTGCATAAAAGTGGCAGAGAATATTTTGTTAAAATGCTTTGATACGTCTTTATTGAAGTGTCAACTCCTTTGGATTAAAGTCACCCAAGTGTTGCTGTAATTATAGCCACAGTTCTACCTCTCAGCTTTTTCAACTAAAGCCTGGTTATATTTAAAAGCACTCTGTTATTTCTTAATAGTAGTTTTTAATTTATTACCAAATTAATGTAACAATATTGGTCACTAATTTGAAAGCAAGGCATTAATCAAGGTTTCATGGTTGCCTTGGTGGGCAGCAGAGGGGGTCAGGTCTGTGTCTCCTTGTGACTTTGGCCCTTACATGAATGAATCAACTGGGCAGTTGGACTGAAAAGGTATCCAGTGGTATATTTCTGGAATTTCAGAAAATAACAATTACCAAGGGAAAATTTATTAATATAAGCTGTACTTGCCTTAAGTGAATTTCTTTTATTTTGAAGCATTACTTCCTGCAGGTATCTGGTGCCATCACAGACCATGCATTGTAACTGCTCATCTTTAGTGACATTTGGCCTGTCTGTGTGTACTTGGCAGCTCTCCCCAAGCATTGGCCAGGGCCATGTTATACCACTGCCATTAGTCGGGCAAAAGCAAACATAAATAACGTCTGTGAATCGTTTTTCCACTTCTAGCCTGTAACTTAAAAGCACGATATCATAAATTTAGGAAAAATGAGGTATAAGCTGGCATATTCACGTGCATTACGTATCTCACTAAATGAGGTTCTAGTAGGTAATGAAAAGAGTGCTAAAAATTCTGTTTAATTGCTTATATAGTGCACCATGGAAACTGAGGTTACCTGAAAATGGCCAAGGAGAATCACAGAGTGGCTACCCCAATCCCCCAGTGGGGTACAGAGGCTTACATACCATCTCGAGATTAAAGAAAGAAGCGGGGCTCAGGTTATGGTGGTAAATCAGGTTGTAAGAGGGAGAGAAGAGGAGGCTTAGCAAAAGTGGTCTTGTTTTGTAGATGAAACCTCACAGGTAGCAGCCCTCAGACAGAATAGATGGTAAATGTTTCTTTCAAACCTTTAAAGATGTCAGATTCTCAGTTAATCTTTCCCAGGTCCGGGCAAGGAAGAGTTTGAGAGGAAGCCTGGTTGCATCAGTGTACATTTTCTCTCCAGATGCAAATCTCCTTTTGCATCTGAACAGCCAATTTGAAATATGTCAAAGAAGTATATTTGGGGGTAAAATATTTTGATTTCTTTCAATGGCAAACATTCTTTTTTCCTAGTGTTCTCCGAGGTACCTGCACACAAAATGAAAGAAACCCTGAATTGTGTGGAAATAATGTTATGTCTGCTTGTGATTGACTTTCACCTGATATTTTGCATCATTGCTAGATTTAAAAATGCTTGAAATGTTAATTTGGAATGTTGAGCACTAAAGTAGAATTCAGTGTTGTAAGATTTGAAGCACACATAGCAATTAAGGTTTCAAATTCTTGTATTTCATCACTTCTGAGAGACCATTTCTTTATGAATCAGAGTGTTCTGTTAACGTAGCAGCCCAAAGGACAGGGAGACGGAGAAGGAAGGGTTTTCTTCTCCATGGGGTCAAAGGCACATGCACAGAAAAACAGTGAGGGTAAACGGTAGCACAAACTGCTAACAGTGGCATTGACCACGCAGTGCAAACTCATCAGTATCGTGATTTTAGTTTGCTGCTAAAAATGTGATATATTTTTAGGAAAAACCCCAGTCCGTTCTCAAATTCTCAAACCGTCACTGTCAGTGTGAAGAAGGGCTCTGCGTCGTGTCATGTTTTCACGGACTTACTGCAGTCCAAGCCTACGGGGTGTCTCAGATGAACATGCCTGCAGCAGGAGGTGGGGCCGGCTGCCAGTGGCCTCTGCATCTGCTTCCATGAAATTCCTGGAGCCTGACAGGGAGCCAACCTGGAGCCACGTGGTTAAGTGGGTTCTGTGTTGGCTTTTTCAGAGTGAGGAATCCAAACACACCCAGAGATTGATCATACAGATGTGCAGGCCATACAGATGTGCTAGTCTACCCAAAGTTTCTAAGCAGTTTAAAAATGAATCTGGAGAGGAGAGAGAGAGAGATGGAGACAGACAGAGACAGAGATAAAAAGTGCTTCCGAAGGCTCTAAGTTCTCAGCCCTGAGAAAGAGGTGGAAAGGGTTAGTTCTGCTTGGCCCACTCAGAGATTCACTGGATTAGTCTTTAATCTGGGCTAGACCACTTCACACCTGGACATGCTGAAGTTTTAGTTTTATAATACAGGGCCTCAAATTATTCAAAAGCAGCGGCACACGGGTGGGGAAGTGTTGCACTTCAGGTCCCCCCTGGGCAACTGCAGCTCACTGCAGGGAGAACTCGGCAACAATGTTTCCCGTATCTTGTCTGCTGTAAGAAAAAGCCATTTGCCATTTATAGTTGTTCAGAGTTAAAAGTCAATGAAGTAGGATTTTAACAAATTAAAGAAAATTACTAGTGTTATAATGTCTATAATTTTACAAAGATATTTGATTCATATTTTTTTAAGAAGAGCTAATTTAGAGAGAAATGTAAATAATGGTGATGATGTGAATCACAGAAGAGGCAAGAATTCACCAGTTTGGAGGTCTTGCCCTGTTTGCCCTAGAAAACCCGGTTCTTATGCATAAAGCAGAGTGTAGATACCGGGGCTCAGGAGGACTTGAGTCTGAATCTGCTGCCAGAGCTTAGATTATTTGTTTAAAGCAGTTATCTGAAGTGAGACAACATTTACAAATAGATACTAGGACTGCTGTTTCTGAAAATGTTTCTGAAAAACCACAGAACGAGACAATTTATTGAACAGGATAAATAGTGGGGATTTGGAATGATCCTTTTGAATCTCTAACAAGTGGCAGAAAAAAAAAGAATTACCAATTTTCCAGCTGTTTGGGATAAAACGACACTTTCCCATTTCATATCAGAGCTGTTTAACCAGCAAAATGCTGAAGTCATTAAATATGAAACCACGAAGCTAAGGCTTAAGAAAACCGTTTGGTCGGAAATACTTCTGGAACGAGGCTGCAGCTTTAGCTGTTCCGTTCCCGTGGTCAGTGACAAAACGCTCTATACTCAGCCTGTTAAGTTGTCCACAGAGGAGGGCTTGCTGAGGTGGCTTTAAGGTATCTCCTTCCAGAATGTTGATGTGGCAGCACATCCCTGAGCAGCCCGTTTCCTGAGGGATTCTAAACAAGAGCCAAACCCAGGGAAAAAGTTTAAGATCTCTCACCTCACTGTGAACCCTGTCCATGTTTAAACATAGAAGACGCTCTCATAATCCAGCTTCAGCTGAACCCTGCCACAAAGGCCCTAAAGTATTTATCATGCGGAGATCCAGGGCCTATTTTTCACCAGAAAAATAAGAAAAGATGTCTTTACTAGCATTGTGCTTTGCCCAAATGTGGAACCGAAGCCAATGAATGAAACAGCCTTGCTTTTTGTATAATGATTTAGTTGGAGAAAATTTTAGTAGGTTCATGCGAAAACAGTATTAACATATTTGGTTATCCACTGGAAATTTGTGACTATACTAGTTTCTATCATCCATGCCTTTGGACTCTAGGATGAGGTAAAAAAAAAAAAAAATCCATAAAGAATCAGGCTGTTAGCCAGTAGGAGGAAAAAATTAAATACCTCATAGTCATTGTCCATAAGGAGCTCACAGTCAGAAAGATGGGCATGCAATATTTCTGGTTCTATCTAAACTTAGAAGTGGGGGAAATGGCAGATGCATCTTCCAATGTACAGCTTCGGCTGGGATTGAGGAAGTAGCATGATTAGCCAGGGCACAGTTTGGTGATAAGTAACATTTTGTGGTGCCCACTGGGTGCCCTGGACACCGGAGATCCTGGACTTGTATGCTGAAGTTGCATTTGGGACACAGTGGTCACATATGCTTGTACAGTTAGCACTGAAGGCCATCGATTGTCCTCTGATATTTTTGTCTTACTTTAATGGTATAATGCTAAATTGTTAATAATGTAAAATTTTTTTCACATATAAAGTTACTTGTGAGATAAATATATTCTCAGGATGTCAAATTACTGTATCAATCGAGCTAAATCCTCAAAACAGGAGGAATAGCAGGGGATTGGAGCTACATGAAAAGATTCACCAATATGTCTGAAAAAAGTGAAGATATATCTTTGAAGGATATCATTTCCAATTTTAAAATGAATGTGATTATTTGCAGCTAAGCCTAATCTGATACCATTTAATTTGCTTCTATTCTTTAAATTTAATAGCACCAATTCCTGAAATTCTTAAATTATTGATTTAAAAAGTAAGCATACAATATTTTGAAAATTTTTGGCTATGTTTTATTTTCCTCGGCCTTTTATGAAAAGTCAAAGAATAACTCTGACCACTGGTGTGCTGGTAAATGTTTATTAACCAGCTCTCCAGGTGGGGTGGGACATGTCCTGATTCATAGCATTTGACAATTGACGTGGCATAAATACCCCCAAAATGACCAATTTCTAACTACCAGCAGGTGTCAACTGACTAGAAAACCTGAAAGTTTAACAATTGGCTTTCACAAAGTTGGATGAGCCAGTTCCTGTATACTCAGTAAGACTATTTGTGTACAATATGTAAAAGCAATCCTTGTAACTCAAGAGTTTGTCAAATTAGTTAGCAAACGTGGGCATAGAAACTCATGCACTCTGCTATATGATCCTTCGAATACCTGTAAAGATGAAGGGGAAATGTAATATGAATAAGAGTGTAAAAGTTTTACTGCATTTGCTATATCCAGAATCTTACATCAAATATAATATGTTTTAAAAGCATATTAAATTCAGTGAACAGTTCCTCAAGACTTTGAGATAAATATTAAATGTGCCTCTAAAATA